>NC_085857.1:12760286-12807786 GCF_034702125.1 Engraulis encrasicolus
GCGTACTGAGTTTGACGAGTGTCTCGGTGAACTTCTCGCAGTTGATGGCGACGCGACACAGCAGCAGGATGAACTGGTGGTAGGAGAGGAAGTAGTCCAGGAGCATGCGGTCGTAAACTTCATCTTTACCCTGCGGAGAGACATGCACAGACAGGCAGACACGCACGCACACGCACATTACATTACATTACACTTTGCTGACGCTTTTATCCAAAAGCGACTTAGTAATTCACAGTGTATTGGTTACGGTCCCCGGAGCAATGTGGGGTTAGGTGCCTTGCTCAAGTGCACGTCAGCCATGGATGGAGGTGTAGGGGGAGGTAAGGGTGGGACTGTAACCCACAACCCCCTGATCTCTTAAGTCCATCTCCCTAACCATTAGACCAGGAATGTCAAACCCAGGCCCGGGGGCCAAATTTGGCCCGCGGAGTCATTTTATTTGGCCCGCGAGATCATTTCAACTGTGCATTACAGTTGGCCCCCCTTCACATTAATGTAGGCTATTGCTATTGAGTGTTTGAGATGTAAGCTTTGAGTATTGTAAGCATGTGCGCGCAAGCACAATTTCAGTACTTTTTGAATATTGAGTTCGGCCCGCGACTTCATCCCAGATTTAAGTTTTGGCCCACGGCGAATTTGAGTTTGACACCCCTGCATTAGACCATGACGGCTGCCCACAAAACACACGCACGGGAGCCCCCACCAGAGAGAGTAGAGAGAGAGAGGTTCCATTTTTTCCGGGTTCTATTATTGCAAGGGTGGTTGGTGGGGGGGAATCCCCCTTTAAGCAGACCTAGGCAGACCTAAGGATTGTTCTATTCAATGCTAGGAGTATTATGACACGCCCTTTTAGGCAGACTGGAACCTGGTCATGTTAGGTGCCCACATCAACCTATTACAATGGCACATCTCTATACTTAAAGAATCTCTGGCCCCACCTTGCTGGTTTCCACCATGGAGGGCAGTAGGCACATGTTGAGCTCCGGGCGGGGGGGTCGGATGTTGTTCTTGCCCCCCATCAACTTCATGTTCTCCCGGCACGGCAGGTAGGGACCGAACGACACTGGACACGAGGGAAGAGAAGGAAGAGGAGGAGGAGGAGGAGAGGTGGAGAGAGAAAGCAGACAGGGAGGAAGAGAGAGAAAAGAGGAGAAGAGGAGGAAAGGAGATACGGAGGAAGAGGAGGAAGAGACAGAGGAGGAGAGGAGGGGAAAACGGATATGGAGGAAGAGGAGGAGGAGAAGGAGGAAGATGAGGAGGAGGAGGAAGAGTGGGGAGAAAGGAGGAGAAAGAGAAAAAAATAAATAAAAACAAATTAAGCTTCCATAACACAAATTCAACAATATAATGAGCTTCATGTTCTATCCACAAGGAATGTAGGATCCAAGGGACACTTCGGAGGGAGGAGAAAGAGGAAAAGAGAAGCAGTGGATGAGAAAAGAATATGAGAGAGAGAGAGATAATGGAGGAGAAAATAGAAAGTAGGCTTCCAAAACACAAATGGAGGGTAGGGCACGACGGACACTGCATACAGAGGAAGAGGAGAAGTGGAGAAGTGGAGGACAAATTGAGCACCCATCGCACAAGTCCTGGATATGTTGACTGACATGACCTATTTTTTTTGGAACAACTCAAGTTACAGATTTTAGCAAATTGTTGAACTGCAAACCATCAAAATTGAACTGGTTCTGACTATAACGACAAATAATGTGTGTTGATTTAAGGCTAAAAAAGTGGGGGTATTGCTGTAGTGATGGGTGCAGCAGTTGAAAACAGGGCTTTGAACCGGTTCAAGGAACAACAATGAAAATAGGGAACTTTTTGTATTTTACAGGGAACAGAAACGAAACTGGAAACGTTTTTATTTTTTATGTTTTGGAACAGGAACACTTATTAAAAGTAATGGTAACCGGTTAATACCGTTTTTATTTCGTTCCTCAAACTGGACAAAAAAGCCTAATTATTTTCCTGCTCAAGTTACCATGACGGCTGAGGTTCACGTCCTGTGTGACAGACATTTGCTGACTGAATGGAGAGAGAGCGGTGGATTACTAAGTCTCCACTCCACATCCTAAATAAGATAAACCACAGTCATCCAAAAGGGCAGAGTTCCTATTGCATCGTTATTAGACATATTGCAGAGAAGCACGTTTAAAGCGTTTGTTCTTTGTTAATGGACATCCATGGCCGCTTCAAATGCAGATATGCACACACTCGCAATGTCCGTCATAGCGCTCCCCGTGACAAGTCAGCATGGAGTGCGCATTTTCATATATGAGGTTTATTATTTCTCCGCTTAGGTCGTCCCTGAATGACAAAATTCTGTAGGATATTCTTTTCATCTGCTTGAATAAACAGTTTGGAATGTAGGCTGACCCATTTGCACTACCGTCTTTCTTGGTTAATTAACGTCAGATATGGGGAGTAATCAGCTGACAGGAACGAAATTAAACGATCCGGGAACAATATATATTTTTTCTAACTGGAAACGTTATAATTCCGTTTCTGTTTGGAACGAACCAATTAGAAAAAAAATCAGTTCAAAGCCCTGGTTTAAAATGCTGATGTCACAACAAAGTGAACTAGCAAAGCGCTCAGAAAGTGCACCCACCTCCGCCCTCTACTGGACAGTACTGACGTACGAATGTACTGACGTAGAATGTACTGACGTAGAATGTACTAACAAACGAGTGTACACACAAACTCGGCCGATCACATAACCCGCTTGGCAGAGATAATCAGACGAGATGTAAATAGTCAAATGAGCTAGGTGCTAGGAGTGAGCCTAGTGTTGATTGGCGGTAGTGTGGGCGTGACTCACTCGAAATATTACAGTGGTGATGGGTGCAGTGGTTTGCAGTGCTGATATACACTACAATGTGAATTCAATGTGATATAAATAATGAAATGAGTTAAGGTGGGGGTGAGCCTAGTGTTGATTGGTTGATTGGAGGCGTTTTGTGGGGGCGGGACTCACTGGGGATGTTGCTATGGTGATAGGTGCAGTGGTTGTGCTGCAGGAAGGGGACCAGAGTGTGGAGGAAGTCATGCGGACTCAGGAGCACCAACTCCTTCAAGACATCTGGAGAGAGAGAAGAGAGTGGGGGGGGGAGAGAGGAGAGAGGGAGGGAGATAGAGGAGAGAGAGGAGGGGGGGAGAGGAGAGGGGGTGGGAGAGAGGAGAGAGGGAGGGAGATAGAGGAGAGAGAGGGGGGGAGAGGAGAGGAGAGGAGAGGAGAGAGAGGAGGGGGGGAGAGAGGGAGGGAGAGAGCGGGGGAGAGGAGAGAGGGAGGGAGATAGAGGAGAGAGAGGGGGGAGAGAGAGGGGGTGGGGAGAGAGGGAGAGGAGAGAGAGAGAGGAGAGAGGGCGGGGGGGAGAGAGAGGAGAGAGGGCGGGGGGGAGAGAGAGGAGAGAGGGGGGAGAGGAGAGGGGGGGGGAAAAAGAGGAGAGAGAGAGAGAGGAGAGGAGAGAGGAGAGAGGGAGAGAGGAGAGAGGGCGGGGGGAGAGAGAGGAGAGAGGGGGGGAGAGGAGAGGGGGGGGAGAGAGAGGGGAGAGAGGGGGGAGAGGGGAAGGGAGAGAGGGGAGAGAGGAGGAGAGAGAGGAGAGAGAGAGGGGGGAGAGAGAGAAAGAGAGAGAGAGGAGAGAGGAAGAGAGAGAGAGAGAGAGAGAGAGAGAGAGAGAGAGAGAGAGAGAGAGTGGAGGGAGAGAGGAGAGAGAGAGAGAGAGAGAGAGAGGGTGGAGGGAGAGAGGAGAGAGGAGAGAGAGAGAGAGAGAGAGAGAGAGAGAGAGAGAGAGGAAGAGAGAGAGAGAGGGGAGAGAGGAGGAGAGAGAGGAGAGAGAGAGGGGGGAGAGAGAGAGAGAAAGAGAGAGAGAGAGAGAGAGAGAGAGAGAGAGAGAGAGAGAGAGGGGGAAAGAATAATGAGAGAGAAAAAATGTAGAGAGAGAGAAGGAGAGGGGGGGGGAGAGGTAGAGAGAGAGAGAGAGAAAGGGAGGGGGGGAGAGAGAGAGAACAAAATAATGACAAAGACAGAGAAAAAAATGTCAGTACAACATCAGGAAAATGTGATAACGGGCAATATTCACAAACAATATGTTTGAAGTGTGTGTGTGTGTGTGTGTGTGTGTGTGTGTGTGTGTGTGTGTGTGTGTGTGTGTGTGTGTGTGTGTGTTACCTAGGCAGGCGTTGCGTAGTTCGGGGGGGCTGTAGGAGTTGAGGAGGGTGAGGAGCTTGTGGGCAAAGTCAATCCTCTCCTGCCACTGGATCAGAGCCTGCTTCACATCTGTACACACACGCACACGCACAATATATATGTTAAAACAATCCCAGACCAGCCTGCTTCCCATCTGCACCGACCATACAGGATAAAGAATAGCAGTCCATATGGAAATACTGCACAACACATTTAAAACAATCACAGTAAAGCTTCTTATTGCGATCACAACTAGAGCTACTGATAGGAAGTGATCAACTTTCAATCCCTCTATATAGAACCAATCATTTGCTCCTGGTGATCTGATCTTTGCGCCACAGGTATGTGGGTGCTTGTCATTGAGACGACAGGAAAATGGAAATTCCGTAATCTGCTTTTAACCCCTGAGCCCCTCGTTAAAGAGCCCAACACTTCCCTCTAGTGGTGTTACCTTTGCGTTGCAAGTACGGTCCCATTGTCTAGTCTATTATTCTTACTTGATGATTCTGAGTTTAGGCCTATAGTGCACTATTGCAGACCAAAACACCTATAGAGTGCGTTGCAATATGCGACCTTGCCTCCTCCACCTGCTTCTCTCCTCGTACCAGGAAGTAATATGTCATGATAACATCACTGACAACAGCATTATATTTCAATATCTTGCAAAAGCTCAATTGTAGAGTCTTTTTCTCATTTGCAATTGGGATGGTGAATGAAAAACAGTCCCTCAAAAGTTGTTGTGGCTAGGCTGACAGCTGGAAAAACTTTATCGTTTTCTCCACGGAGGAGGGGCCAGGAGGCGGGACGAGGAGACAAGCGCAAGTGGAGGAGGCAAGGTTGCATATTGTAACGCACCCATAGTGTACTGCTGTAGACCCAGGCACCTCCCTCTAGTTGTGTTACCTTTGCGTTACAGGTATTGCAGACAACTTGTCTACTCCACAATTCTTACTCGATGACTGCTTTTAAGCCTACAGTGAACTATTGTAGACCCAGACATCGCCCTCTGATGGCTATACCTTTGCGTTGCAGGTATAGGCATGTGGTCTTGCATAATACTGATCCTGAAGTAAATTAATTCATCTGCTTTTAAAGGGACACTGTGTGAGATTTTTAGTTGTTTATTTCCAGATTTCATGCTGCCCATTCACTAATGTTACCTTTTTCATGAATATTTACCACCACCATCAAATTCTAAGTATTCATTATGACTGGAAAATTGCACTTTTCATACATGAAGAGGGAGATCTTCTCCATAGTCCGCCATTTTGAATTTCCAGAAATAGCCATTTAAAGCTGCAAAAATGACTGTACTTGGGCCAAACTAGAAAATATTAGTTTATTACTTAGTAAACTTTCATGAAAAGGTCAAACTCGGCAATAGGCAACACCGTTTCAGTGAGCAGCATAGTTGCAGTACCTTTTTTAACCATTTCCTGCACAGTGCACCTTTAATCTCCACTTCCCTCTTTATAGACCACAACATCTCCCTCTGGTGGTGTTACCTCTGTGTTGCAGGTATTGCAGGCACCTTGACTACTCTACTATTCTTACTCGAGGAGTAACCCTCTGGTGGCGATACCTTTGCGTTGCAGGTAAGGGCGTGTGGCCTTGAGGACGGAGAGGAAGATGGACAGCAGCTCCACCAGGTCTCCCGTCACGTGGCACGCCGTCGCCTCATGGTACATCATGTGCAGGGTGTTGAAGGACTGCAACATGTAAACAGAGACAGGCAACGATAAGAAATACTGATAAAAGGCAAGTCACTTGCGCTCTAACCTTCTTGGTGCGATAGTCCAGGACGGTATATAATGTAGAGTAAACTGGTCCACTTCGAAGAGACTAGGCCAGGGATGACTGGAGCACTCAGATACTTTTCAGTATTTTATCGTGGTGAAAACATAATGACTGAAGAAGACGCACACAGCGTCGAAACGTCAGAGTCGCACACAGCGTCGAAACGTCAGTCATTATGTTTTCACCACAATAAAATACTAAAAAGTATCTGAGTGCTCCAGTCATCCCTGGCCTAGTCTTTCCGAAGTGGACCAGTTTACTCCACATAAGAAATACTTATTTTGACAAAGTTTTGTGAGAGCCCACACACCTCTGATGAAGGCCTAAGTGCCGAAACGACAGCACCAAGAAAAATAAGAAGTGCTGAACCGTGAAGAAGCAGTGTCGCGCTCTTCCTTGTGTTAACTAATGATAAGAAATACAACAATAATGCTAAAACAATAAATGAAAAAAAAAACCCTCTACAGTCTCAAAGTGTTTACATATACAATAATGATCTCATGAGGTACATTGCGAGGCTGAGTGAGCTGGGCTTTGAAGGACAATATCTAAATACAACATAGAGACTCACAGTGAATATCAAAACTCAAAATCAAACCCAGCGTAATTTTGGGCCATTTTTAATCTTTGCTGCATGACGCATGGCTTTCAAAATTATTGGAAAAACCCACAGTGCTATAGGTATACTAAATATCTTGTAAAGGGGTGTTTTTTGTGACAGAAATGACACAATTGCCAATCCAGGGGACTGTCTAGATTGTCATGCCCTGTATAATGTTACTTAAAGGGGAAATGTGTCTGGGTCTTAATGGGCAACTGAACTGAATTGATTTATTTAATGAAGGCAGTAGTATTATGCAATAGCTATAGAGCTTGAAAGTGATGTCACTTCCCCCGATTTCATGGGACCTCAACGGCGTTTTTAGCCGAAAATCGTAGCATGTAATCCAATGGCGGTATTAAAATGATATTTCGATCCCTTTTGAGTTGTGCCACGAGCTCCACATATGTTGTTTCTGATATTTTTGTTGAATTTTTCGTACGACCCCCTAAACTTTTTTAGAAAGATGTGTTTCTTCACATTTTTCATGCAGACGGCCTCGGAACAAAACACTGATACTTCTGCATGAATAATCTTTATCTAGCCTCTTAAACAGCATATTTGTAGCCCAGTGCATGTAATGACTGAGATCGGAAGATATTTACTCGCTACCATGTTGTTAGATGGTCAGCTTAGGTCCCGTGAAATTCGGAACTAAGGGGCGGGACTTTCAAGCTCTATTGTTGTCCAGTTGATTGAGAGTCCCCTGATTTAGAGGTGGGGTTGCAGGTTAACCATTTTAAGAAAATGTACTATCACGTTGGGGGTTCCGCAGGCTCATAGGAGTTTATGAAGAACCTTAGAATCCTGGGGCAGTTCCGCCAACGTGATGTCATACCTGCAACCCAACCTTTAAGACAGTCCCATGATTCTTTTCACAAAGTGTCACATCACACACATGAACCAGAGTGCATACTAATAGCATTTTCTCTGATTCTTATCAAAAATAAAATCTGTTCACAAAGTAAGATGCTATTTCCCTCACCTCAGTCATGAGGATGAGTCCTCGGTTGAAGACCACCAGCAGTCGGTCCTCATCGTTTTCCAGTAAAACACGGAAGGCACTGAAAGAAATCACAACGGCTTATATGAAAATTAAGACACTTGACCACCTTTATAAACCCCGGCCAACGATTTTAACTGTACTAAGCCCCAAAATAGTGGCATACCCCTTTGATAGCATATTTTAATAGTTCACTATTACAGTGGATCTACCACATTAGGTACAGTGTAATAACCAGTGTAACAAGATTCAACACCATGTACCAAGTTTGTACTTATCTCTAGGGTTGAGGTTAGGGTTGGTACATGGTATTACACTGGTATTACATGGTATTAAATATCTTTAGTGTTACACTGATTATTACACGGTACCTAATGTGGTAGATCCACTGTAATAGTGAACCATTGAAATGAAGTGTAACCCAGAGCTCCAAATAGCTGCTGGGTTCCCTTTAAAGGTTGGATGCAAGAGTGCCGACTAAATGTACAAGCGTGATTGTAAATTGTGATTGTGTATGAGCTTCGAAAACAAATATATATACTGTACATTTTGAACAGTTTGGTGTGTGTGTACCTGATGAGTGTACTCCAGCCGGATCTGCCGTTTAGACACCTCAGGTAGCAGCTAATGGCGTGTGTGTGTGTGTGTGTGTGTGTGTGTGTGTGTGTGTGTGTGTGTGTGTGTGTGTGTGTGTGTGTGTGTTGTACCTGATGAGTGTAGTCCAGCAGGATCTGCCGTCGAGGCATCTGAGGTAGCAGCTGATGGTGTGTGTGTGTGTGTGTGTGTGTGTGTGTGTGTGTGTGTGTGTGTGTGTGTGTGTGTGTGTTATACCTGATGAGAGTAGTCCAGCAGGATCTGCCGTCGAGGCATCTGAGGTAGCAGCTGATGGTGTGTGTGTGTGTGTGTGTGTGTGTGTGTGCTTGTGTGTGTGTGTTATACCTGATGAGAGTAGTCCAGCAGGATCTGCCGTCGAGGCATCTGAGGTAGCAGCTGATGGTGGTCTTCTTGAACTGCTTGATATCCTCCAGCTCCTCCTCCCTCATGTCTGGACGCTGGGCCACAAACAGCTGCATCAGGTTGAACAGCTCCTCCACCGCCTGGTATGGAGAGGGATGGAGAGAGAGAGAGAGAGAGAGATAGAGATAGAGAGAGAGAGAGAGAGAGAGAGAGAGAGAGAGAAAGAGAGAGAGAAAGAAAGAAAGAGAGAGAGAGAGAGAGAAAGAAAGAGAGAGAGAGAGAGAGAGAGAGAGAGAGAGAGAGAGAGAGAAAACACATTTTATAAATGAGTTAGTGGGGGGAAAAAAGTGAGAGAGAGTGAGAGCGAGATAGACAAACACAGAGGCGGCCAGACAGAGCGAGTGAGTGAGTGAGTCAAACATCCCAGAGTACACACATGGGGAGAGGGAGAGAGAGAGAGCAAAGTATATGGGCAGACATGGACAGAGAGAGAGCAGGGACGCAACTACTGTTTTCTGGGGGGGTATGCAAGAACGATTTTGGTGCCCCCCCTCCCAAAAAAACACTTAATAATTATTTGGCGCCCTCCAACGCCCTCTCTTTGGCGCCCCCCTCTCTCTGGCGCCCCCCAGGGTACTGGCTGGCGTGTGGCGTGTGGCGTGTGTGTGTGTGTACGTCTGTCTGCGTAACTCACCCCGGGGTACTGGCTGGCTGGCGTGTGTGGGTGTGTGTGTGTGTGTGTGTGTGTGTGTGTGTGTGTAACTCACCCCGGGGTACTGGCTGGCGTGTGGCGTATATGGTGTGTGTGTGTGTGTGTGTGTGTGTGTGTGTGTGTGTGTGTGTGTGTGTGTGTGTGTGTGTGTGTGTGTGTGTGTGTGTGTCCGTCTGCGAAACTCACCCCGGGGTACTGGCTGGCGTGTGGCGTGAGGTTCTTGAAGGCCCACTGGATGTTCTGGTGCTGGGCCAGTTGCCGCGTGAAGCCCGGAGACAGCTCACAGCACAGCCGCAACATCCCATAATAGGCCGGCAGCATGCCTAGGACAACAACAAGATTTTATTTCATTTTTATTTCATTTTATTTTACATCTAATTTAAGAGCTGTTTTTGTTTTTAATTGTAAGGAAATGTGAAAGTGAAAGCCCAACGTCATAGTGACACAGCACTCCATAGCACACATGTGCACACTGTGCACGACGAAATTGCATTTATGCCTCACCCGTGCAAGGGGGCAACCCAATGGCGCCCAAAAGGGAGCATGGTGGCAGGACAGTGCCATGCTCAGAGTACCTCAGTCATGGAGGAGGATGGAGGAGAGCACTGGTTAATTACTCCCCCCATCAACCTGGTGGGTCGGGAGTCGAACCGGCAACCTTTGAGGTACAAGTCTGACGCCCTAACCGCTTACCCATGACTGCCCCAATACCAACACAAATAACAAATACCAACACATACGCACCTCTGGCAGAAAGACTTGAAAAAACACGAGGGTGCAACAGCCAAATGTTCTATAAAACAGCTTTCTTGGCAGAGATCTGCACTCTCTGAGTGCATTTCTAGTTTCATCTTATTTTACATTTCATTTCGAGGTCATTTTTTGTTTTTACTAGAAAGGACATATGTCCATTGTCCATTTGTAACTGAGCCCTGAGGAAGGTCAGTAGACCGAAAGCTTGGCCTATCATTAAAAAGGGGATTGAAGTGTGCTGACATTTTTCTTTCAATTTTACTAGAAAGGAAATACCAACACAAACTCACCTCTGTTGAAGAGCACCACGTCCTGGTCGTCGTGGTCGGCCAGTATGTAGTTGAAGGCGATGTTCTTGGTGACGGCGGGGTTCTGCACGATGAGCCGCACGTTCTCGGGGCAGTCCACGCACGCGTTGTACCAGAAGGAGAGCAGGGCCTGCTTATTGTGGTTGGTGGCGATGGCTGGCTCTGACAGCTTGGGCTGCAGAGAAAAGAGGATTGATTGATTGATTGATTGATTGATTGATTGATTGATTACATTTACTGCCATTTCTGCAGCTATGGCTATATCATGGCCAATACAGATAGTTTGTTTGTTTGTTTACATTTATGGCAAAATATGCAACGCCAATACAGATAGAGAAAAGAACATTACATCACATTTACAAACACAACTGAATAAATTAAGAGACTAAATACGCTTCTTAACATCAATACATTCCAAAAAATTCAAAACCAGAGAAAAGAGGAAGGGGAGAAGAGAAGAGGACAGAGAAGAGAATAGACGTGATGTTGAGCCATAATGATAATAATAATAATTTGATCATCTCTTGTTGCCCCCAAAAGGATAGCCTGGTCTCCTGACCATCCCATAATACTACCATTTCATTTTGTATTCATGGTCTGGAGGTTGTTTGATCTGACGCAATTGCAGGAAGCGGGAAGGACATTTTCGGAAAAATCAGGATTGAACTTATACCGTAAGTTGTTGAACAAACATGTCTGACGTCTATCTTTGGCGATGTAGGACCGATTAACAGACATGTCTGAGACTACATCCTACCGTAGGATAAAATTACAATGTAGGACCGTTTGTCAGAACACCGTCCAAATCCTACCGCTCAAAATCGCTCCACAGAAAACAGTTACCAGATGTAGTGCGGTAGTCTCTTGGCGGAAGTACGTAGGATGGTGCGCAAGGCTACCAGAAGGAGAGAAGGAGCTTGCTTATTATGGTTGTTTGGTGGCAGACAATTTGGGCATCAGAAAAGAGGAAGGGATGACGGTAATAATACAGGGTGAAAATGGAAGACATTTTGAAGAATTTTCGATGCCATTTTCAAAAACTCGCAAGATCACATACGGTAAAGGTGCACTAAATATTTGTAGTAGTTCATTAAAAAAAAAAAAAAAAAATCACCCTCACTCACACACACACAATCCCCTATATCACCTGAAAGAGGTTCCATAGGTCCATGAAGTACATGGAGAGCATGATCTTCTAGCATGCACGCACACACATCCACACACACACACATCCACACACACACGCATACACACACATCCACACACACACACACATCCACACACACACACTCCCCCCCTATCTCACCTGAAAGAGGTTCCACAAGTCCATGAAGTACGTGGAGAGCATGATCTTCTCGGTCTTGGAGAGGAGGCAGTAGGTGAGGAAGCTGAAGTACTGCACCAGCTTGGTGGTCCCGTGCACGGCCACGTCTACGTACAGCTTGGCACGGCCCAGCAACCCCAGCAGTAGCGTGTACACCTAGGGGGAGAGAGAAGAGTAATAAAGTAGATTAAATTATATTCCACGTACAGTTTAGCACGGCCCAGCAACCCCAGCAGTAGCGTGTACACCTAGGGTGGGGGGGGAGAGGAGGAGGAGAGGAGATGATTAGGGATGCACCGATACCGATACTATCGTACTCGTCAAGCACTTGCCGATACCAGGAACGATACTGCAATTACACAAAACAATGCAAAATCTTGTCACGTTTTGTGGACTTGAAAGCAGCATGGAAAAAAAGTACCACCTCATACATTTACTAACATTTAAATCTACATGGAAATGGACAATAAAAATATCACAGGTGGAAAAAAACAAGGCCATGCATTTATTTTTATTGTATTTTGGTGGCAAAAGGTATCGGTATCGGTACTCGGTATCGGCAAGTACACACATTAATGTACTCGTACTTGTATCGGTTCTCAAAAAAGTGGTATCGGTGCATCCCTAGAGATTTTCATCATCATCATCATCATCATACAAGAAATCCTTCATACCCTCAGCTGTAGCCCTACTGAACAAGAGATGAACAATGACTAGCTATCCAGCCTCAGCATGCATGTATTGTTTTGACTTGTTCTGTCCTGTTTTGTCCAATGTCTGTGAGAATGACCGAGGCCACGGCAAAGACAATTTTCTGTTTCATGTGTAACAGACAATGAAGCTTTATCTTATCTTATCATATTATTATCGTCATCATCATATCAGTCACCTGGTGCAGGACCACGGTGGAGTCTGGGCTGAGTGGCAAGTATAGTAACTGCACTGCTGCTTTGTTAAGAGCTAATATCATATTATCATCATCATATGAGTCACCTAGTGTAGGACCACATAAGCATAATAAGCATATAAGCATATATTATCATCATCATCATCGTCATCATATTTACCTGGTGCAGGACGACGGTGGAGTCGGGGCTGAGCGGCAGGTCCCGTGTGGGGATGTGGAGCGACCGCGTGGTGCGGAACATCTGACGGAACGAGTTGCTGGGGATCAGAGAGACCAGCAGGTAGGCCGCCGCTGAGAATAGGAGAGGAGAAGAGAAGGAGAAGAGGGGGAGAAAAGTTAAGATATTAGACACAACGTAAAGTGATTTTCAATGGGGCTTTATTTTTTATTTTACTTATTATCCAAAGCGGCTTACAGCTATTTTGATACAGGGTATTGGTTAAGTTACGTACACACACATCGCTGCTATTTACTAGCTTCTCACTTACTCGCCTACTCGCCACTCTTTCATGGAACGTTCGCTGAAAGTTCCCGCGGCTTTAACTGTCAATGTACAGCCAAGAAGTACCGAACTCTGCATTCCAATTGGTTACTCGCTTACTCGCCTCGCTCAAAGTTAAAATATTTTCAACTTGGGATCCGCCCACATCGCATCGCTTGTACAGTACTCGCCTACTCGTCTCGCTGGAACACATTGACATTCTATTGACTTCATTTGCTGAGCAAGTAACTAGTAGCGACGTGTGTGAACCTAGCTTTACAGTCCCTGGAGCAATGTAGGGTTAAGTGGCTTGCTCAAAGGCACATCAGCCATGGATAGAGTAGTAGGGAGAGGGGTAAAGGTGAAATTCGAACCTGCAACCCTCTGATCTTAAGTCCACCTCCTTAATCACTAGGCCACCGCTGCCCCCTCTAGTTGTGTGTGTGTGTGTGTATTTGTGCTTACATGCGCGGACGCGTGGGTAGTTGTGTGCGAGGAGGAACCTCTCCACCCAGCTCTCCATGTTCTGTAGTACCCAGCTGTGCGCCATCTTGTTGCGAGGAGTCTGCACTGCCAGCCAGTCCAGACATTGAGACGGGTTGTACTCTATCACCTGAGGGATACGGAAGTACATACACACAGACGGTACTCATGAACGAGAGTTTTTCCAAACACCTATACCAAACCATATGTGACTTTTAAAAATACCTCAGGGTTGGACTCCATCACGGAACACACAAACTCAAGTCAAGAATAGAAGTGATCCAAGACTAGAGACACAATAGCTCCCTTATCCTGTGTAAGACGTGACTGAGACCAATACTAAGTAATACTAATGGCACACCATACCTCCCATATTCTCTATAGGATCTAGGATGTGACAACTACTACCATTACGACTGCTGCTGCTAGTGCAAGTACTGTTACTACTGCTACTGCTACTGCTACTGCTACTGCCACAACTACTACTACTGCCGCTGCTGCCGCCGCCGCCGCCGCCGCCGCCGCCACCACCACCACCACCACCACCACCACCACTACACATATGACATTTGCAGCGCCTTACAACACACCCAAAAACACCATGCAGTACTAGGGCTGGGTATCGCAGCCATGTTCCTGTATCGATTCCATTTCGATTCTTAGGTCTTTGAATAGATTAATCACGATTCATTCCAAATCAATTCAATCCGTTCCCTTCTTGGTGCCAGGATTTCCCCCAAAAGATGCTATTGCTTATTTTTATATAAAAATGTCAAAGGGCTGTGGCTTGACAGTGTTAACAGATTGCTAATTTGTAATAAGTAGGCCTAGGACTAATTGACTAATACCTACTGGGTATTTTCCATAGACCTAAATTAAACAAAAAGAATAAAAAAAACAAAGAACCAAAAAAAAACGATTTTGTGCCATGTGAATCGATTATGTGAATTTTAAATGAAATCGATTGATTTCCGATTAAATTGATTATTTTACCCAGCCCTATGCAGTACCTAACGCGACACAGTGATTAAAATGGCGCGTCATACCTCCCATATCCTCTGCAGGATGTGGATGAGGGCATGCTTACTACAACTACTACTACTCCTACCGCATTTTAAAATGAACACGCTACAGTCAGAGAGAGTAGAGTTTCCATTGTTTCCGGGTTCTATTATTGCAGGGGGGGGGAGAAATCCCACTTTAGGCAGACCTAGGCAGACCTAAGGACTGTTCTATTCAATGCTAGGAGTATTATGACACGCCCCTTTAGGCAGACCGGAACCTGGTCACGTTAGGTGCCCATAGCAACCTATTACATTGGCATATCTCTATATACCTAAAGAATCTCTGGTACAGTGATGATTAAAACTGTGTGTACCTCCCATATCCTTTGCAGGACATAGGAGGCGTTTTTTATTTTACCACGTTTACACCAATGTAAAATAAAGGGTTTTTTGAATATTTCAACCACCTTGACCCAAAGGAACACATACATTTCAAGACACCCAAACACACTCCACGATAATGAACACGGTATAGTGCAGGGGTGCTCAACTGGCGGACCCAGGTCCGGATGCGGACCCAAACGCAATGTCATCCGGACCAAGACAAAATCCATCTGTATTTAATATGTATAAATTGTACATGAGATTTTGCTGCCATGCGATCTATAGGTGTATTTCTGCGAAGCCAGTCTTATGACAAATAAAAGTATCATCACTATGACAACTCAGTGAGTGAGCAAGAGGCCAGTGCGGCCAGCGAGTGAGGCTATTCTCTGCATCGGTCCGTAGCGACTTTTTTGGACCCTGGAAACATGCGAAATTTGGCGAGTGGACCTTTTCAGTTTCTAGTTGAGCACCCCTGGTACAGTGATTAAAATGTGGTGTCGTACCTCCCATATCCTCTGCAGGATGTAGGAGGCGAAGGAGGGCATGCCGGGGGGGCCGCCAGCAAACTCCATCAGCATGGTCAGCAGCTTGAAGAAGGGGTTCGCCGCCTGGAGAGGAGAGAGAGAGAGAGAGAGAGAGAGAGAGAGAGAGAGAGAGAGAGAGGGAGAGAGAGGGAGAGGGAGAGAAAGAGAGAGAGGGAGAGAAAGAGAGAGGGGGAGAGATGTGGAGAGAGAGAGAGAGAGAGAGAGAGAGAGAGAGAGAGATAGAGAGGGAGAGAGAGAGAGATAGAGAGGGAGAGAGAGAGAGAGAGCCAGAGAGAGAGAGAGAGAACATAAATTTGGAGTGTGTTCGTAATCTGCAACAATTATCACTAAACAGACACATTAATGAACACCAATGAAATCGTAACTTCCTTGGCCGAATAATAAGTATACCTGTAATTAAGCAATAAGCCACGAAAGGCCGTGGGTCATGCTAAATTGATAACGAGCAAGGGGAGTGGGGCACGACACGAAGCGGAGCCCATGGACTCGAACCCATGGACTCGAGTGGCTAATTGCTTATCCAACACTATTACACTTAATCGCGGACCAAATTTCTTTAAAAACGGTTTAATAACAATTCATTTGATCCGTTGCAGTTGAGGAAGTGATTGTGGTTACCCCGGCAACGTTACTCGGCGTGCATGCGTGCGTGGCGCTGCTAGACAAACACTCCTCTACAAAAACTCAACAAGGAGGCGATAAACACTGCAGGAATTAAATGTCTTTGCACCATCTGTGGTTGGGGTATCAGTGTGATTGCAAAGTAAGATGTGCTCTTCTTGCAGACTCCCTACTCCAACTGCAACATATTCTCATTACCGACGTAGATTGGCTGGGTCTAACTTGGGCTCGCATAGAATCTTCAGGTGGAAGGTGTAGGTTCACGCTCGATTGACCACAGCTATCAGCCAATCAGAATCGAGAAACGGACCGCACAGTGTTAGATGCCTTCTTAAACAATCATAGAGACTTGAAACGGTTCTTACCTCAGGAGTGAGCTTGGCAATGGAGGTGAAGAGCATGGAGACAATCTGGAACAGAATAGTGAGCAAATTACACATTCATCCATTGCTCTACAACAAATGCAAAAGAGCGCACTACTACATGACATCAACTTCTATATAGTTTTTGGAACGCTTAAGATTCTCTAATTCTTTGCTCATTTCCATTCTCTGGTGAGTTTAAGTCTTTTTCCTTTGCAAGGCAAGACCGGGTGTGTTTGTGTGTGTGTGTGTGTAACATACCAGTACATGCTCTACGAGGCAGAAGTGTGTCTGCGTGTCTGTCTGCCTGTCTGCCTGTCTGTCTGCCTGTCTGTCTGCCTGTCTGTCTGCGTGTCTGTCTGCGTGTCTGCGTGCGTGTCTGCGTGCGTGTCTGTGTCTGCGTGTCTGTGTCTGCGTGTCTGCCTGCCTGCGTGTCTGTGTGTCTGTCTGTCTGTGTGTGTGTGTGTCTATCCGTCTGTCTCTATGTGTGTGTGTCTGTGTGTGTGTGTGTGTGTGTGTGTGTGTGTGTGTGTGTGTGTGTGTGTGTGTGTGTGTGTGTGTCTGTCTGTCTGTCTGTCTGTCTGTCTGTCTGTCTGTCTGTCTGTCTGTGTGTGTGTGTGTGTGTGTGTGTGTGTGTGTGTGTGTCTGTCCGTCTGTCTCTGTGTGTCTGTCCGTCTGTGTCCGACTGTGTGTGTCTGTGTGTCTGTCTGTCTGCGTGTCTGTCTGCGTGTGTCTGTCTGCGTGTGTCTGTCTGCGTGTGTCTGTCTGCGTGTGTGTGTGTGTGTGTGTCTGCGTGCGTGTCTGCGTGCGTGTCTGCGTGCGTGTCTGCGTGCGTGTCTGCGTGCGTGTCTGCGTGCGTGTCTGCGTGCGTGTGTCTAAGTTCCTCCACTTACGTGTTCGGCGAGGCGGTTGTTGTATCTGCAGAGGCTGAAGATGAGGTTGCAGGTCTGTCGGATGTTGATGCCGTCTCGTATGTGCTGGAAGAGGAAGGGGAAACCCTTACCCCCCGTTAGGGCCGCCATGTCACTCTGGGACAGAGTCAGGTGCCTGGTGGAGGAGGAGGAGGAGAGGAGGAGGAGGAGGAAGAGGAGGAGGAGGAGGAGGAGAGGAGGAAGAGGAGGAGGAGGAGGAGGAGAGGAGGAAGAGGAGGAGGAGGAGGAGGAGAGGAGGAGGAGGAGGAGAGGAGGAAGAGGAGGAGGAGGAGAGGAGAAAGAAGAGAGAGAGGGATGGGTAGAGAGAAGTGGAGGGATGAATAGAGAGAGGGATGGGTAGAGAGAGGGATGGGTAGAGAGAGGGATGGGTAGAGAGAGGGATGGGTAGAGAGAGGGATGGGTAGAGAGAGGGATGGGTAGAGAGAAGCATGGGTAGAGAGAGGGATGGGTAGAGAGAGGGATGGGTAGATAGAGGGATGGGTAGAGAGAAGAAGAGGGATGGGTAGAGAGAAGAAGAGGGATGATAGAGAGAGGGATGGGTATATAGAGGGATGGGTATATAGAGGGATGGATAGAGAGAAGTGGAGGGATGGGTAGAGAGAGGGATGGGTATATAGAGGAATGGGTATATAGAGGGATGGATAGAGAGAGGGATGGATAGAGAGAAGGGGGCGAGAGCGGGAGAGAATAAAAGACTATTAGTTGAATGAGTCTATGATTCTGGGACCGATCAAATCTGCAGTGTCACTTTTGTGTAATTTCGAGACAAGTGGCTGAGAGGAGAGAAGAATGGAGGAGGGGGGAAGCAATAAGAGATAGAGAGACACAGAGAGAGAGAGAGAGAGAGAGAGAGAGAGAGAGAGAGAGAGAGAGAGAGAGAGAGAGAGAGAGAGAGAGAGAGAGAGAGAGAGAGAGAGAGAGAGAGAAGGAGAGAGAGACAGCTACATAGACAGAAAAAGGAGAAGCAGAGAGAAAGGAGCCTCACCTTTGCATAAGTAGTATAAACAAACCAAGACCTAATTTAAGTTCTCTAGAAAGTGCGCTAAAATATATAGCCTAAAATAAGATGAATTAAGGAGAAAGAAAAACAAGCAGAAAGAGCTAGACAGTGATGAATGAACACAGTAAGACTAAATTAATTTCAGAAAAAAACTCGGAGGAACAACTGTGTTTTCAGCAAAGAAAACAGAGACCTATTTTGCTTCCTTTCACTAGTTTGTTGCCGAGTACATGACCTACACAAAATAATTTGGTGCAAATTTGGGACATGGAGCATGTTTATTCATGAGTGTCTGACTGTGTGTGTGTGTGTGTGTGTGTGTGTGTGTGTGTGTGTGTGTGTGTGTGTGTGTGTGTGTGTGTGTGTGTGTGTGTGTGTGTGTGTGTGTGTGTGTGTGTGTGTGTGTGTGTAAGCTGCGAGCATCCTTGTTCGACCTTTCTGTGTCTGTCTGGGACTCACATTTGAATATTAATTCAAAGTTCTGTTTTCTTTTATAACTATTCTAATATACATTTGAATTTAGAATATTCTTTGAAAGCCCTAGTGTTTGTCTTTCTCGCTCACGCTCTGTGTGTGGGTGTGTGTGTGTGTGATTGAATGAAGTGTGTGTGTGTGTGTGTGTGTGTGTGTGCTGCTCCCTCAGGAGTGCAATGTGCGTGTGTGAGAGTGTGTGTCCGTGTCTGACCTCTTGAAGCGGAACTGTTCCACCCGCAGTGTGGTGTGTGTGTGTGTGTGTGTGTGTGTGTGTGTGTGTGTGTGTGAAGTGCGCGAGCGCTTGTCGTTGTCTGACCTCTCTGAGCGTGACTGCTCCACCAGGACTGCGATGTGCATGTGTGTGTGTTTGTGTGTGTTTGTGTGTGTGTGCATGTATGTGTGTGTGCGCGTGTATGTGTGTGTGTGTGCGCACGCCCATGCGCGTGTGCATGTCGTGTGCCTGACCTCTCGGAGCGGGACTGCTCCACCAGCAGTGCGATGTGCATGTGTGTGTGTGTGTGTGTGTGTTTGTGTGTGTGTGCATGTATGTGTGTGTGCGCATGTATGTGTATGTGTATGTGTATGTGTGTGTGCATGTGCGTGTGTGCGTGTGTTTGTGTGTGTGTGCATCAACGGCGTATTTGCCATTGAGGAAAGGGAGGACGATCCTCCCTCAAAATAATAAAGCCATATCTTCCAGTATAAATTACAGAAAACAAAACATATTTATTATATCTTTGTTATATAATTGTTAGTATTTTATAGCTATTTAGCGATAAAAACATATACTTTAGCGCTTCTAATTCACATAATAGACCTTGGAGGACCGTCCTCCCTTCCATCCTCATTGACTTCCATTATAAATGGTGAAATTTCGGCCGTAGCGCGGGCTTTACTTTTTAACATTGAAGTGAATGGAGCTTAGGGAGGACTTTCCTCCCTTTAGGCGGGTCCAGAGCCTGGGCGGGTCTAGAGCCATGGAAGTAATCTGCCTATCAGCGAAGCTGAATTTATCAAAAGCCAATCAGAATATGACGAGTTGGGTTGACAGACGACAAGCATGGACTCGGTCGTCATGACAACGATATACAAATGTGAGAAGAATGCGGCAGCAGCCAGATAGTGGGAAGTTTGGAGTAATTGGCGAATGGTTTATGAACCCTTAATAAATACAAAGGACAGATCGACTGTTTTCATGTTGTGAATCGCGCAATATCACTCCCTGGATTTAGATTGAAAACCGAATGGAAAGGTCAGTGTGTTTATATCAGTCACTCACGCCACTCGATCAACAATGCAAGCGACGCGCGGATGCAAACGCATTCATGATTCAAATGGTCGGACCATCACCAACGTTTTTAAAAGGTAGTCTTGTTTCAGCATGTCCTACGTGCACAAATAATAGTCTCAATGCTTGTCTTTGCGTTTCTCATTCGTGCTTTTCCCCCAAAAGAGGGTTATTTACAAATTGGAATAAGAATGCTTTTGGCTGCACATGAATGCACTGACCCTAGACTGGCGTTCTTTTCTCCCTCCTCAAGACGAGAAACATGACAGCACGAAGTTCTTCATAAAAAGCCTCTGGCTAAACTTCTATGTAGCCTACATCATGTTATGTAGTTTCATTTGGGTGGAATTAGGAACACTAGGCATGGATTTACAAAGTAATCTGTACGACGTATTTTTTGTGAAATAGCCAGACGCACGCTGTTCCATACGCTTGCCAGCTCCTCCTTCCACAGCTGTCGCTCTCGCAGGTAGGCCTACCGTCACAAGCAAAACGGATAGGCGACCACAACCATAGGCCACCACAACCATAGGCCACGTACCACGTTACGGATCATAAATAAGATGTTAAAAATAAGATAATGGAGGGGGTTTAAAATGTTTAAAAATCTGTAAGAATATGTTGGAAGGAGTTGAGTTTAAAACCCTTAGGCCTAGGCTATACAAGTCACTCAATGTCCTAGGCATTCCTATAGGGTCTTCAGAATTGTCAATTTTTGCCTATGGTTAAAAAAACAAAAAAAACACAACTGACAGGGTGAAATGCCATGCTGCCTTTGGTCAAAGTTAGATATGCTCCCTATGAAACTTTCTACTTTCTATAATATTTTCCTTCACTCTTCTCTTTCTTTCCCCTCAAACACTGTGGGCAGTTATGTATGATAATCAGTGGCGTCTTTTGGTCAATATTATACAGTTTGTTGCAATTATTTTATAGATGTCATAAGTCAGCTTTCCAGACAACACAATGCCATATCAGTTAAGTTACCTAGTAGGCCTACAACCTAATACTAAGCATCTGCCATTACTAACCCCATTTACTCGCATCTATCCGACTGACCACCTCCTTGTCCTCCCTAATTTTTATGACCAAAAGACGCCACTGGTGTGCATGTATGTGTGTGTGCGCATGTATGTGTATGTGTATGTGTGTGTGCATGTGCGTGTGTGTGTGTGTGTGTGTGTGCATGTCGTGTGCCTGACCTCTCGGAGCGGGACTGCTCCACCAGCAGTGCGATGAGGGCGATCATCTTCTCCAGGGCGGCGGGGCGGTACTTCTCCTCGGCCAGGGACAAGATGTCCTCCTCCTCGTCCTCCTCCTCTCCCTCCTCCTCAGACAACACCTCCACCTGCGGCTGCACGGGGACAAAAAGAAAAGTGTTGCTGAAGTGAAGTGTGTGTGGAAGTTTCAATGGGGTACATAAAGTGATACTGTCCCATTTTTTGGAAATAAACTTATTTTACACCTTTCCTTGAGTTAAATAATTGGGTTTTACCGTTCTCCTGTACTTTCAACCGTTCTGTGGGTATGGCAGTGCAAATTCTACCTCTAAGCTAGCGGTTAACATTGAGTCCTATGAGACCAGTTAGCCGCCAGCTGGTCTCATAGGACTCAATTATCTCAAGGGGAGGTGTAAAATAAGCTTATTTCCAAAAATGGGACAGTATCACTAAGTTTCCACCCCTTCAGAGCAGCTCGTGTGTGTGTGTGTGTGTGTGTGTGTGTGTGTGTGTGTGTGTGTGTGTGTGTGTGTGTGTGTGTGTGTGTGTGTGTGTGTGTGTGTGTGTGTGTGTGTGTGTGTGTGTGTGTGTGTGTGTGTGTGTGTGTGCGTGTGCGCGTGTGTATGCAACGCCTCCACCTGGGGCTGCACAGGGACACGCAAAAGAGGACAAAAATAAAAGTTGGTGAAAAACGTGTGTAGGGTGCGATTTGTCAGAAAACCAGAAGGGGAGATATGTTTCAGATTTCAAGCAATATTAATGGAATTACATTAAACTGTGATGAAAATAATGTAGAAAAAGTGGCGATATCAAAACCAGAGGAGGGGACAATCCCCCACCCCCATGCCCCCCTACAATGGGAATCCAATTTTTTGTAAAAAAAAACCCAAAACATCTTAAAAAGGAAAAAATAGCCATTATCAACAACAACAAAGGCTGCTTCTTTATTTTTTTAATCAACATTACTGTACTCACGTTTTCAGGTCCCTTGGTGCCCATGTAGAAATGGACCATGATGGAAATGGCTTGAAGAGACAGGAGAAATTGACTCTGTGGAGGAAAGAACAAAAGATTTTTGTCGTTCATACAATGTGTGTGTGTGTGTGTGTGTGTGTGTGTGTGTGTGTGTGTGTGTGTGTGTGTTGCATGTGTGTGTTGCATGTGTGTACGCTTGTACCCACCTCCTCCTCTCCCATCTTGGCGAACTCGTAGAGGAAGAGTAAGTACTTGGTGAAGTGCTTGCATATATTCCAGATTTATACAGGGCGTGCGTGCGTGTGTGTGTGTGTGAGAGAGAGAGTGTGAGAGTGAGAGTGTGTGCATGCGTGTGTGCGTGTATACGCTTGTACCCACCTCCTCCTCTCCCATCTTGGCGAACTCGTAGAGGAAAGCGAAGTACTCTGTGAGGTGCTTGCTGTGCGGCTTGACGCCGTGTTCCATGATGGACAGCAGTGTCTTGACGAAGCGCGTCACGCACGACCTGCTGCCGATGTCCTCCACCGGCCCATCCATGTCGTCAGAACTGGGGGGACAAAACCAGGGGTGAGTTTCTCAAAAGAGAAGTTGTTAGCTTGTTAACAACTTCGGTAGATGCCAATGGGAAAATGCATTGAAAACAACAAAGTAGCTAATGTAGTAAGCAACTTTCTTTGGTTTTGAGAAATTCACCCCGGGACCGACATTTTAACCTAGTGTTTCTCAATGGGGGGGGGGGGGGGGGGGGGGGGGGGCGTTACAGCCCCCCAAGGGGCATTGAGGAGCCCCAGGGGGGGGCGGGGCATTGAGAAGGATGCAACTAAGAGGGGGCGGGGCTTCATTCCCATTGAGGAGCATTTAGTCGATTTAATTTCTCAATACTAATGGGGCGTTTGCAAGCTTATGATGAGGCCAAGGGGGCGTTTGGAAGGCTTATCATGAGGTCAAGGGGGCGTTTGTTAAAAAAAAAGGTTGAGAACCACTGTTTTAACTCAATGATGCCTAAAGCACCTGCAAAAAAACACCTGCCTACTTGAAAAAAAAAGTTGCCCTCGACCTATAAAAAACAAAATATCTCAGCATTCTGAAGCACATAACAACAAGAAATAAGTTGCATTTAATGCTAAAACCCTAATCTTGCATTAGAATGTGTTCATTCAGCTCTATTTTGTATAGAAATATGTCAAATGTCATGAGCCTGAATGTTGTGTCATGCAGCTCCAGGCGCCTGGGGGTCAATGTTGGGTGACGCAACATCCAGCATCAATGGGTTAATTGATAACTAGGGCTGTAATGATTTTGTATGGAACAGAGAAATCGTGATACGCAGTGCCACGAAACTGTATCGTGGTACAAGAAGGCAGAATCGTAATATCAAAAATTATTAGCGGTTATCCTTCAGTCCAGAAAACTACCGCATGATATGATCATCATCATCATCAACATTATTATTACTTTTAAATGTTTAATTTTAGTAGCATGCTTTAACCTACTCCACATACAACAGATTGTAGTATAATTTAATTTATAACGTTGGTAAATGTGAAAAAAGCTGATAAAAAAAGGAGTGTATCGAACTGTGGGACAAAAACCTTTGACCTAGCTACCTGGTATACCATATAAGATGTAAAACCTTTTTAAAAAAATAATTCAGCTGTTTCAAAATTATTATTTCTTCATCTCCTCCATGTGTTCTTCAATGTCGTCAGAAGCAAACAAACAAGCAAATTGCATGATATTATTTGTCAGTAGCAACATTTCAAAGGTTAACTAGTCAAAATTATACTTATTTTTGTTGCAACTTCCAAGTCCAAAACCGGACACAGTGTGTGTGTGTGTGTGTGTGTGTGTGTGTGTGTGTGTGTGTGTGTAAGCGTGTGTGTGTGTGTGTGTGTGTGTGTGTGTAAGCGTGTGTGTGTGTGTGTGTGTGTGTGTGTGTGTGTGTGTGTGTGTGTGTGTGTGTGTAAGCGTGTGTGTGTGTAAGCATGTGTAAGCGTGCGTGTGTGTGTGTGTGTGTGAAATCCGTACCCATCCTCCATGCCCGGCTGCAGGTACAGATGAGCGTGTACAGGTCGTAACCTCTGGATGACATGAATACACAACCTCTGGAACATCTGCCAAAACACACACACACACACACACACACACACAAGACTATTAAGCAACAACAAGGGGATGTTGTAGTGAGTAGCTATGTCCATAGTATGTGGCAATGATCAGACGTTTAGCAGTGAAGAGTAGTAGTGTGTGTGTGTGTGTGTGTGTGAGAGTGTGTGAGTGTGTGAGTGTGTGAGTGTGTGAGTGTGTGAGTGAGTGAGTGAGTGAGTGAGTGAGTGAGTGAGTGAGTGAGTGAGTGAGTGAGAGAGAGAGAGAGAGAGAGACAGAGTGTGTGTGTGTGTGTGTGTGTGTGTGTGTGTGTGTGTGTGTGTGTGTGTGTGTGTCCTCACCTGACGTACGATCTGATTGGGACACTTGATAAGGATCTGCATGGGCCACCAGTTGTCATCCGCCATCCGATCCAAGAACCACTGCAGAGCAGAGCACAGCAGATCAGGGGCGTAGGCAGAAATAATAAAACAGGTGGGCCCAGAAAAAAATCGGACGGGGCCAACCCGAAAGCATATAGGTAGATATTATAATATCGTGCTCAAATATGATACTTTGAAATTGAAAAATCATAGATATCGCAGAAGATGAACCAGACTTTTGTCAAAATGATTAATTATCGCTCAGTGCTATGCCATAAATTATAGTTCAATGAGGCAACAGTTGACTGTCAAGTGTAAATGGGGTGGGCTTGGATGTGAAGTGGGTGGGCCCAGGCCCACCCCTGGCTACGTCTATGCAGCAGATGTTACAAGTCAAACACGCACTTTTGCACAACTCTGTTAGTTGAACAGACCATTGGATATTATTCCAGTGAGCTTGTCATTCAGGTGGAAATGCTGTTGGTGCGGTTGCGGTCAATGCGGTTGCATTTCTTTTTCTTCATTCTTCATTTCTAAACAATGTTACTGCTGCTGCCTTCCACTCATTTGTCTGCAGTAAACGTTGAGAAAGCCTCATTTAGGCAGCCCAAAAGTGGGGATGCAAATACCCCACTGCATCCCCCTTTCTGGCACCTATGTCCAAATCAACCCGACAGTTGGGTATCAGGAGGAGTTGAAGAAACTCTGTAATGATCAGCTCGGCTTGTCTCAGTACGCTTGAGGGGGTTCGGAGGACGAGGCCCGTAGGTCTGCTTCGGGACATTTTCAACATGCTCAGTTGGATTGAGAAGTCGCGGTCATGGTTGGACTGGTTCCATGACAGACATTTGGGAGGAGATGTAACAGAGAGTAGCGATAACACTGTTTCTGCTGGTCAGTGGCGATACACAGAGCACATTGTGTGTTGATTTTATATGCTGTCCAAGGGTTTTGTTTTTGCATTTTAATAAATGCTGGACAATAAGGAATTTCTAATGACTTCGAAAAAAAGCATGCTTGTACAAGGCATATACGTGGAGCGTTACACACAGAGAGAGTAGAGAGAGAGAGAGGTTCCATTGGCCCATTGTTTCCGGGTTCTATTATTGCAAGGGGGAGGGGGGGGGAGAATCCCCCTTTAGGCAGACCTAGGCAGACCTAAGGACTGTTCTATTCAATGCTAGGAGTATTATGACACGCCCCTTTAGGCAGACCGGAACCTGGTCATGTTAGGTGCCCATAGCAATCTATTACATTGGCATATCTCTCTACTTAAAGAATCTCTGGTTACACAGCACTGCTGGTATTACCTCACAGGCCGCCTGGCTGTTGTTGAACTGTTTGGTCAGGAGCTCGATCCACTGCAGCATAGTAGGCTATGGAGAGGGGAGAGGAGACGAGACATTTCAGTCAAGATGATAGCGTTCAAATCTCAGTCACATACCAAAGTAATCTACCGAGAGCAAATTACATGATCAAAACAAAACAAAAGCGATCAATTACTATTAATACAAAACTAGATAACACGTGTGAGCACACAATACATAAAAGATTGGATAAGATGGCATTGTACAATATTAAAGGATGACCGCTTGCTTACCTTCTCTTTGGAGTGGATGAAAGTCTCCAACACAAACGATGTGCTGAGCTACAGGTGGAGAAGAGGGACAAAATGAGTGCCGGGTGTAAACAGAGTGTAATGATAGCATCAAGTTTAAATGTCATGATACATTATATTTCATTAACTTGCGTGCGCGCGCGCGCGTGCGTGTGCGTGTGTGTGTGTGTGTGTGTGTGTGTGTGTGTGTGTGTGTGTGTGTGTGTGTGTGTGCGTGTGTGTGTGTGTTACCTTGGCAGTCATGAGTGAGATGGCTTTGGGGTCCGGTAAAGTGCTCGGGATGCTGCTGCACAGCTGCCACATGAACCTGCAGAGGAAGAGGAAGAGGAGAGAAGGAGGAAGAGGAGGATATGATGAAGAGGAGAGAAGGAGGAAGAGGAGGATATGATGAAGAGGAAGGAGAGGAGGAGAGGAAGAGGCAAAGAAGAGAGGATGGAGGGAAGAAGGAGGAAGAGGAGAGGATAGGAAAAGAGAGGAAGAGAGAAAGAGGAGGAGATGAAGATGGAGAGGAGGAGAGGAGGAAGAGGAGGAGGAAGAGGATGAATATGAAAAGGAGAAGGAAAGGGGGAAGAGGAGAGGGAGAGGAAGAGGGAGAGGATAGAGACGAGAAAGGATATAAGAGAAGGAAAAGATCATGCAGAGGAGAAAGGATAGGAGAAGAAGAAGGGAGGAGGGAGAGTGAGGGGAGAGTGCACAGAGAGGAGACCAAGAAAAGGCAAATAGAGATTACAGTAAAGTGGAGGAGACGCGCTCACACTATCGCCTAATGATTAACACAGTTCTTAAAGGGACACTGTGTGAGATTTTTAGTTGCTTATTTCCAGAATTCATGCTGCCCATTCACTAATGTTACCTTTTTCATGAATACTTACCACCACCATCAAATTCGAAGTAAAAATTGCACTTTTCATACATGAAAAGGGGGATCTTTTCCATAGTCCGCCATTTTGAATCTCCAGAAATAGCCATTACTAGCTGCAAAAATGACTGTACTTGGACCATACTAGAGAGTATTAGTTTACTACTTAGTAAACTTCCACGTAAAGATCAAATTTGGCAATAGGCAGCCCAGTTTAAATGAGCAGCTTAGTTGCAGTACCCTTTTTGATCATTTCCCGCACTGTGTCCCTTTAAATAGAGATTATAGCACATGCTTTCCAAAGACGTGGTTTGGAAGTGATGCAGTGATGAGGCAAAGAGACAATATAAGAACATGCGCTTACCCAAAGTAAGTGTGCTCAAAAATATTCTTGTCCTGGAGAAACTGCATGTTATCATGCCAGATCCACTGGAAGACAAAGGACAACCAATTCATTGTATAATTACATGTATAGAGCTTTGATTAGATATTAAGTGGCGTGTACACGGTTGATGAGTGGATGAGTAAAACTACAATGTAGAAGTAATGGCAGAATATCATTTTATTTCAGTGCATGGACGCCTTGTTTTATATTGCGTAGACACATTATATTTATTCTATTTAGACATCACTATTCACTACATGTATTAGACACAAACCTCCAGCAGATCAGGAGAGACATCGAAGTTAAAGTCCTTCCCATTCTCCTCCTCCAACTCCACCCGCTTATAAAACAACATGTAGGCACTATGGGTCTATAGAGAGAGAGAGAGAGAGAGAGAGAGAGAGAGAGAGAGAGAGAGAGAGAGAGAGAGAGAGAGAGAGAGAGAGAGAGAGAGAGAGAGAGAGAGAGAGAATGAATTACATTATATGACATTACATTATTATTATTACATTACATTATATTACACTTAGCTGACGCTTGTATCCAAAGCCACTTACTCTTATTTTAGGTTCAGGGTATTGGTTACAGGCCCTAGAGCCATGTGGGGTTAGGTGCCTTGCTCAAGGGCACTTAAGCCATGGATGAAGGTGCTGGTTAGGATGGGATTTGAATCTGCAAACCTCTGATCTAAAGCCCAGCGCTCTAACCACTGAGCCATGGCTGCCCCACATTGAATAACACAATGACAAAATAACCCATAACAGACAGTGTTTACCACAGAAGTTGAAGAAAAGTTTAGTTGTCAGTGGCAAAGTCAGAAACAGCGGCTGACAGTTCAAACACTGATGAAAACGGAGGAAATTGTACCTTTTCAAAAGAGAAATCCATGAACTTGTCCGTAACCGAGTCGTACGTCTTGGTCTGAAAAAAAAAAAAAACGAGGTTCACAAGTTCCTCAAAACAAATATTGAGCCACTGTACTGCATATACAAAACACTTCCAATGCTCTCTTGTGGTTTGTGTAATTGGCCAGTAACTCGCGCATGTCTGTGTGTGTGTCTGTGTGTGTCTGTGTGTGTGCGTGTCTGTGTGTGTGCGTGTCTGTGTGTGTGCGTGTCTGTGTGTGCGTGCGTGTCTGTGTGTGCGTGCGTGTCTGTGTGTGCGCGTGTCTGTGTGTGCGCGTGTCTGTGTGCGCGCGTCTCTGTGTGTGCGCGCGTCTCTGTGTGTGCGCGTGTCTGTGTGTGCGCGTGTCTGTGTGTGCGCGTGTCTGTGTGTGCGCGTGTCTGTGTGTGCGCGTGTCTGTGTGTGCGCGTGTCTGTGTGTGCGTGTCTGTGTGTGCGTGTGCGTGTGCGTGTGTGTGTGTGTGTGTGTGTGTGTGTGTGTATGTGTGTGTGTATGTGTGTGTGTGTGTGTGTGTGTGTGTGTGTGTGTGTGTGTGTGTGTGTGTGTGTGTCCGTCCTCACCGTCATCTCTCCTCCAAAGCACTCGGATGCCAGCTGCGCTGAGTCAAAGGGCTTCACCTCGGCATCGTTAAATAGGTACCTGAAACACACACACAAACACATTTTACCTCTTTATTTGTTCCCACAATTCAAAACTGAGTTTCCATAGACACAACTTTACCAGTGGCAAAGATACTCAGGCATGAACAAGATAGTTGGTACCACAGTGGTCAATAGAAGACACGCACGCGCGCATGCGCGCACGCACACGCACACGCACACACACACACACACACACACACACACACACACACACGCACACGCACACACACGGAGGGAAGTGACATCAGTTATAACAGTAAGCTTGTGTACATTTCACGCAACGCTCGTCAAGACAATGGCGGAAACGTAATCCTACCATGGAATAAAACATCACCAAAAAAAAAAAGGATTTCAAGTGCACTCCTCACTCCGAAAATGTATCGGTAACACTTTAATTCATAATACAGTGTCATAAAAGTGTCTTACCGCAGTCATGCATGTGTCATAAACATTATGTCAATGTCATAACCATTGTCAGTAAGTGACATTCGGTTATGCACAAAACGGCAATCACAATGTCGACTTTTCATGACCATAAAAACATTAATGACATTGACATAATGTTTGACTCTCGCCCATGAATGTCATGACACTCTTTCGACAATACAGACTGTCATACATATGACGTCGACGTCAAGTAAAGTGTAACCCATGTATCTCCTCACCACTTGTTGTTCTCAGGGGTGATAGTGAAAAAAAATCCTGAGCCTGAACTTTTCCCCCTGCTCTAACGACGACGACAAGATACTGCATAGTGACGTAACGTAGGCCTATTTTGACACATTATTCAAACATTTAATAGTCTGTGTATGACCATTATTCAAGCCTGATAGTAGAAGAATACCCTGAACCTGTAACACTTTATGAGATAAGAATAACCTAATGGCTAATTATTATCAATGTTTTTATTTTTGCAAACTCTGTCAAGCCTGAAATCAGGCATGGAGCCTGAATACTATCAGTCTGTGTTCTTGTAGGCGTGGGGGTTGATGAAGTAGGATACGAACAACAGCTGTCTGTTTACATGTTTACATGTTTCCTTGTTTAGTGTACATGTGTATTATCTGTCTGTCTACTGTACTGTTTTTCTTTTTGGTATTATATCACACGCTCATGCCCAAGCAAAATATCTCTCTTGTAGAGACAATAAAGGGTTATCTTATCTCTTATGATGTCTCTAATAAAGCTGTAGTATTTATAATCTCCTCACCACAAGTTATTCTTGTATGTGTTGGGGTTGATGATGTCTCTGATGAAGCTATAGTATTTACAATCTCCTCACCACTTGTTGTTCTTGTAGGCATGGGGGTTGGTGAGGTCTAATAAAGCTGTAGTATTTATAATCTCCTTACCACTTGTTGTTCTTGTAGGCGTGGGGGTTGATGATGTCTCTGATGAAGCTGTAGTAATGGCCGCCGTCTGCCGTGCCCGTGTGCACCGTCACCCCGATCAGGTCGTACTCGTAGCTCTCCGTCGCCTTCGCATCGCCGTCCTCGCGGAAACCTGACAGGGACGGATATCAACACAACGTTTGTTCATGTTTTTATTTATTTATTTATTTAACCAGGAGAAAAGACCCATTGAGATTAATTACAGGGTTCCCACCCCTTTTTAATGAAAAAATTCAAGCAATTTTCAAGCACCTTCAAGCACCAAATTTTCAGTTTTCCAGCACCTTTAATAGGTCGCAGGAAGGGGGTGTGGGGGTCCTCCCCCAGAAAATTTTGTGTTTTTAAGAAGCAATTTCTTGCATTCTAATAAATAAATCTGAGGTAGTCAAATGTCAGATGGGATTTGCCATTCGACACCCTAAAATTGATATACTTAAACAATGTATTTCTATTATTTGGCGTACTGGGTTTGAATTGACACAAATTTCAAGCTGTTTCAAGGACTTCACCACAAATTCAAGCATTTTCTCAACCTCGAAATCACTTAATTGAAATTCAAGCATTTTCAAGGAATTCAAGCACCAGTGGGAACCCTGTAATTATCGCTTTTGCAAGGGCGTCCTGGCCAAGAGGCAGCACATGATTACAACATTAAAATGTCAAATTTACTGTGGTCTGATAAAACAAATACAAATAAAATAAAACAAAATAAGATAGAGTAAAAGAAAAGAAAATCATTTAAAACAATTATAAATCAGGGATGCTGTATCTAGTGCTCTCGGTATGGAATTGAAATGGCTCAGTTAACCCGGCAGGTTGGTGGGTGGAATAATTAACCAGTGCGCTCCCCCATCCTCCTCCATGACTGAGGTACCCTGAGCATGGTACCGCCCCACCGCACTGGTACCGCTCCATTGGGAGCTGCCCCCTTGCACGGGTGAGGCATAAATGCAAACTCGTTGTGTGCAGTGTTCACTTGTGTGCTGTGGAGTGCTGTGTCACAATGACAATGGGAGTTGGAGTTGTGGCTTTCAACTTAACAGGAAGTAAGGTTGTAAATCACAGCCTTCATGACGATACGATACGCTAAAATCGATTTCTTAAATCAGGGTTTCGATTTTTTTTCGATACCTAAGAATTCCCCACGATACGATGCGATTCGGTTCGATTCAATTTTTTCCAATTACTTTTCCACTACCATTGTGTTATGGAGCTAGGTTCTTAAAGAATGCCCCACGATATGATGCGATTCGATTAAATCGCCAGCTGATACTTCCGATACATCGATACATTTCAATTTTATTTACATCCCTAACAGGAAGTGTGCTGACCTTCCTTCCTGTCCCCCTTGGCCATGAGCAGGTCCTCGGTGTAGGGCGTCATGTCCAGCCGCAGGGGGAAGGAGAAGTGGGTGTTGACCTTCTCCTTCATCATAGTCACCATGTTGAAGGTGTAGCGCATGGTGTTGAAGCTCAGGATACGCGGCAGCTTCTTAAAACACGCCCTGGAGGGAGGGATGGAGAGAGGGATTGAGAGGAGAAGGGGAAGGAGAACGAAAGAGAGAGAGATTAATTAATTTGTCGTCATGTTGAAGGTATAGCGCATGGTGCTCAGAGTACACGGCAGCTTCTTGAATGGATGAAGGGAGAGGTGGAGAGAGAGAGAGAGAGAGAGAGAGAGAGAGAGAGAGAGAGAGAGAGAGAGAGCGAGCGAGAGAGAGAGAGAGAGAGAGGAAGGGGGGGAGAAAGCGCGCGCGAGAAAGAGTGAGAGAGAGCGAGAGCGAGAGAGTGTGAGAGAGAGAGAGAGAGCGAGCTAGCAAGAAGCTAAACTAATGGAAAGAAGTGATGAAGAGAAGCATGTGGAGGGTAAAGCAAGGACATAGGTACAGGAGAGTAGGTAAAAGAAGGCATGAAAAAAGGTGATGCTAAACACATAAAAAAGGCAAAAGATATTCAACATGGTGTGTTAAACCACAAAGTTTATCTAAAAATAAAGACTGCTGATATGAAATCTGCGGTGGGTTACAAGTCATTGAAGACAAAATGCATGCACACCGACACACAAACACAAACACAAACACTTGTCCTGACCTCTTCTCTGCGCGGACCTTCTTGCCGCACTGGGAGCAGGTGTACATGTTGTCCCCTTCCAGAGTGTCCTTGATGGTCACCTCGTCCAGGGACTCCTGCAGAGGACACCAAGGGAGGACACACCATTAGAACACACAAACACACATCATTTTAACGCATGCGCGCAAGCACACACACACACACACACACGCGCAACCACACACACACACGCGCGCAACCACACACACACACACACACACACACACACACACGCGCAACCACACACACACACGCGCGCAACCACACACACACGCGCGCGCAACCACACACACACGCGCGCGCAACCACACACACACACACACACACACACACACATACACACACACACACACACACACACACACACACACACACACACACACACACACACACACAACACACACACACACACACACACACACACACACACACACACACACACACAGGCAACACACACACACACACACACACACAAGTGCACACACACAAGGACTTGACATTAACTTTTTTACTTGCTAGCCATTGTGGCTAGTGGTTTCCCGACACAAGCGCACGCACACAAGCGCACGCACCCACACAAACCATCATCACACACACACAAACACATATGCACGGACGCACACACACACGTTATGACACACCCACACACGTTACGACACTCATCCACACCCACCCACATACACACACACACACACATCTGTATGTCACATAATGGCATATATTTTTTACTTCCACGCATCCATAAATCCATCTGAGTACAGAAGAAGCATTACAAAAACAAAACAAGGGGAAGTGAATGTGTTAGTCAGTGAGAGGTGAGAGCGAGAAAAGCGGAAGCAGAAAAGATCCACTCACATAGATGTTCTTCATGTCGGCCACCTGACACCTGACCGTGTAAAACTCCTCAGCAGTCTGGCTCACGTGGTCACAGTCCTGATGGGAAAATGAAAAAAAAAAAAAAAAGGATTTATTTTTGAGCTTTTTGTCTTTATTTAAGTGACAAGACTTAAAGGTACACTGTGCAGGAAATGGTCAAAAAAGGTACTGCAACTATGCTGCTCATTGAAGCTGGGCTGCCTATTGCCAAATTCGATCTTTACACGAAAGTTTACCAAGTAATAAACAAATATTTTCTAGTAGGGTACAAGCAGAGTCATTTTTACAGCTAAAAATGGCTATGGAGAAGATCCCCCTTTTCATGTATGAAAAATGCTATTTTCCCAGTCACAATGAATACTTAGAATTTGATGGTGGTGGTAAGTATTCATGAAAAAGGTAACATTAGTGAATGGGCAGCATGAATTCTGAAAATAAACAACTGAAAAGCTCACACAGTGTCCCTTTAAGATATGGCCAGGAAGCGAGTGGGAGAGAGAGAGACGGGGAAGGGTCGGCAAAGGACCCAGGCCGGAATCGAAACCGGATCGCCGGCGTAGCAGCCTAGCGACCCACCATGTATTATCATCCACTCACAGTACATTACATTACATGACTTAAAGATATGGCAGGGTATTGGTTACAGTCCCTGGAGCAGTGTGGGTTTAGGTCCTTGGGCTTAGGTCCTTGCTCAAAGGTACCTCAGCAGATTGGTAAGGGTGGGGATTAAACCTGCAACCCTGTGATCTATTAGTTCAACTCCCTAACCATTCTACCACGGCTACCCACAGTAAATGTAGATGCACACTGAAATACATAGTATTCCACAGTACACACAAAATGGTCACATACTCTCCCCGCCCCAAACTTTTATTTTAATACAGCATTTTTTTTCTCCATGTATTTTTTGGGGCTTTTTGGCCTTTATTATTACAGTACGAGAGTAGACAGGAAACGATTGGAAGAGAGAGATGGGGCAGGGCCGGGAAATGACCCCAGCCGGACTCGAACCGGGGTCCCCGTGGTTAGGGATGCACGATGTATCGGCCAGATGTATCGGTATCGGCCGATATTTGACATTTCTCAACACATCGGACATCGGTCCGATGGGTAAAACTGGGCCGATGTTAACGCCGATGTTTTTTTTCATATGTTACGGTTCTAAAAGATTGGAATTGACAGTGACTTTCATTGTTTGTCTTCTAGTTTGTCCTATTTTCCATCTAATTTTATCACAGGTAGTTAAAAAAGTGTTTTTGTAAATAATAGGACATTCAAAAATTGTGTTTGTTTGCATCATTGTCATCTCTTTAAAAAAAAAAGAAAGAAAAACATCGGTATCGGTTAATATCGGTTATCGGCCAAAACCACAATATCAATATCGGATATCGGTATCGGCCGGAATTTTTGACATCGTGCATCCCTACCCGTGGGCATGCAAGCCATTACAGCATTTTGACCACTGCTAAAAACCCAAACACTGGCAGGTGTTCAACAGAGAAAAGCGGAGAAAAAAAGTCATCTCACCAGCGACACTACATTGTTTGTGATGACTCCACCAAATAACGTCTTCACTGTGTTTTTCTGCAAGACAAAATCATAGATACAACAGTGAGCAACACAGTAACACTGAAATATTATACAACAAGATGCACCGTAAAAAGTGGTACAAAAAAGTTAAATCAATAAAAGCACATTACTTCACACACACACACTCAAACAGACAGACAGGACACAGACATCAGACACCAGACACACACGCAAACACAGACATGCGCAGAGACACACTCAAGCAGGCACACGCACTCAAGCAGGCACACGCACTCAAGCAGGCATACACACGCACACACACACACACACACACACACACACACACACACACACACACACACACACACACACACACACACACACACTTATGCATGCGGACACACACTCATGCAGACACACACACACGCGCACAAACACACACACACACACACACACACACACACACAGAAACAGACACAGACACAGACACACACACACACACACAGAACAGAGTGTCTTACCAGGTCCTGTGACATCTCCTCGATCTTGGTGATGAGGTCGGTGAAGAACTCGGTCATGTCCTTCTGCTCCCCCGTGTTGAGCGGCTGCTTGTCCATGGTGTAGGTCTTGCAGAACGGCCGCGGGTTATACGCCTTACGCTCACTCTCCTGGGGAAGAGGAAGGAGAGGAGGAGGAGGAGGAGGACGAGGAGGAAGAGGAGGAGGAAGAGGGAGATGAAAATGGAGATGAGGATGGGAAGGAGGAGGAGGAGTAGAGAAGGAAAGAGGAGGAGGAGGAAGAGGAGGAGGAGGAGAGAGATGAAAATGAAGAAGATGAGGATGGGAAGGAGGAGGAAGAGAAGAGAAGGAAAGAGGAGGAAGAAGAGAAGGAGGAAGAAGAGCAGGATGAAGGAGGATGAAGGAGGAGGAAGAGGAGGAAGATGAGGAGGAGGATAAAGAAGAGTGTGAGGAAGAGGAAGGAGGAAGGAGAAAGAGCAGGAGGAGGAGGAAGAGGAGGAAGGAGGAGGGAGAGGGAGAGGAAGAGAAGGATGAGGAGAAAGAAGGAGGAGAAGAGAAGGAGGAGGATACAGGGGAGGAAGATGAAGAGGGAGAGTAGGAAGAGTGAGGTGGAAGAGGATAGTGAAGAGAAGAGGGTGAAGATTGTGGGTAGAACAACAAACAACATAGAAAAATTTCAGGCCCATGGCATGGCATATTCAGGCCCATGGCATGGCATATTCAGGCCCATGGCATGGTAATGTTCAAAATAATGGAAACAGGACAACACTCCTTGCTGCTTGTACTTTATTGCCTGTCAGACGTTTTAAATTACAAGCCACTAGGAGTGCTGTACTCTCTCTTTTATTTTGAGTAGTGCCCACGGAATGAGCACCCAGTTGCTCTTTCCTACTTTTGTTTTGTTGAGTTGAGCACGTTATAAAGCTTCAACAAAAAAGGGATAATACAGGCAACTGCAAGTGAAAATGAGGAAGCGATTTAAAAAGCCTTCATTATCTCATGGCTAAAACATGATTAAAAAAGCCAACATGTTTCGACCGCACAGGTCTTCATCAGGGCTTTGTGACTTTTTGCATCCCTTCCTCATCATCACTTGGAGTAGCCTGGATTACAACTTTTTTTGTTGAATTGAACTGACCCCCTTCATCCAAGAAGACTGTGAGCCACCAGCCATCTTGTGTTTAAAGGGACACTGTGTGAGATTTTTAGTTGTTTATTTCCAGAATTCATGCTGCCCATTCACTAATGTTACCTTTTTCATGAATACTTACCATCAGCATCAAATTCTAAGTATTCATTATGACTGGAAAAATTGCACTTTTCATACATGAAAAGGGGGATCTTCTCCATGGTCCGCCATTTTGAATTTCCAAAAATAGCCAATTTTAGCTGCAAAAATGACTGTACTTGGACCATACTAGAAAATATTTGTTTATTACTTAGCTAACTTTCATGTAAAGATTAAATTTGGCAATAGGCAGCCCAGTTTCAATGATCAGCATAGTTGCATTACCTTTTTGGACCATTTCCTGCACAGTGTCCCTTTAACGTTATTAAGCTTATTTTGGATGACTGACATGTATGTGCCTATTGGACGTGTCGTCTCACCATGAGATATGTGAACATCTTCTGCAGCTCCAGCAGGGTGGTCTTGTGCTTGATCTCCTCAGAGTACTGCACACACAGAGAAGTGAAGTCATACATTACATTGATTCAAGAATTTATTGTCATCGTCAAAAAGGCAACGAAATTGTATTTGGGGTACAATACTTAGTAGCAGCAGGTTTTCAAGTAAAGAGCAATAAGAGGTAAAAGTGACACCAGTGCTTGACCCCCCCAGCCCCCCCATCCCACTTAAAGTGCATTACACACTTAGCTGTACATTACACTTAGCTGACACTTATTTTTTTTAATCCAAAGCGACTTAGTAATTATTTTTCGGGGTATTGGTTACAGTCCCTGGAGTGTGTGTGTTTTGCATATGGATACACACCTTGGCAGTAAATACGGCCTGTCTGGCAGGTAGCAGGTGTGTGTGTGTGTGTGTGTGTGTGTGTGTGTGTGTGTGTGTGTGTGTGTGTGTGTGTGTGTGTGTGTGTGTGTGTGTGTGTGTGTGTGTGTGTGTGTGTGTGTGTGTGTGTACCTTGGCAGTAAATACGGCCTGTCTGGCTTCTGGGATCATATAGAGCTGCTGGATGGTGGAGGCCAGGTAGCAGGTGGCCCCCAGGTTGGTCAGCCCCACGAAGCGGCACTCCGCACGCACGTCGTCATGCGGCCAGTAGTCCCACTTATACGCTGCATGGGAGGCTATGGGGAGAGAGAGGAGGGGGAGAGTGAGAGAGAGAGAGAGAGAGAGAGAGAGAGAGAGACAGACAGACAGACAGAGAGAGAGAGAGAGAGAGAGAGAGAGAGAGAGAGAAAGAGAGAAAGAGAGAGACAGACAGATACATTGCAATTAAATCAATGATATCAAATGCTTGCACATGCGGCCAGTACTCCCACTTATATGCAGCATGAAGGGGTATGGGGGATAAAGAGGGAGAAGGATAGATATGGGGGGGGAAGGAGAGAGAGAGAGAGAGAGAGAGAGAGAGAGAGAGAGAGAGAGAGAGAGAGAGAGAGAGAGAGAGAGAGAGAGAGAGAGAGAGAGAGAGAGGCAGACAGTTGAATCAATTGGGGCAACCGTGTCCTAATGGTTAGGGAGGGGGTCTTCATCTTCTTCATCAGGGAAGGATAAAGCCACCAGTCGCAGAGCAATACATACAATCTCAAAGTTTACTTATTTGACAAAAAACTTGGCAGCCTTAAAAATACAGGATCAACTTTTCAGAGAAAGTGAGCTTGTTTGCCGTCTCGCCCCCGCCAGGATAACAAGACGCTGCCTGCATACATATTTCATTTCTCCTTTTTTGTCAGTATGCATAATCATCCTGTCTGGTTTCTCCCACTGTTAGCCTCAATAAAATGTAAGTGGGTTACACAAGAGTTAGCTGCCCTAAAACGGTAACAGGTTAGCTCTCCTGCAGTGGTGACCCACTTTTCAGCTAAGTTATGCCCATTTCCAACTGTCCTCTTTGTTACTCTGTGGTAAATGAAAGTCAATTGGCTGGTCGTCACTGACACTTAAAGGGACAGTTTGGTCAATTTCAACATGCAGTTGTATTGCTCACGCTACCCTTGACTTGTCAGTACCTGGTGATGCCACATTTTTCGGCTCAGCCCTTTCCGAGATATGAGCAATTGTAATGGGGGCAGCGTTTGTTTACATTTTTTAAAAATGAAACATAGGCCAACTCCAAATATTTTTCCAAAAGGTACTGCTGTTTGCTAGTTGTCTGCTGATGTTTTATAACCTTTTGGATGTTTTTGGGAATAAATAAAAATGTTTTTTTGAAATGTAAACAAAGAGCTGCCCCCATTACAATGACCAGGATCTCGGAAACGGCTGAAGAAGAAGAAGAAAAAATCTCAGGCACTGACAAGTCCAGGGTAGTGTGAGCATTACAACTGCATGTTGAAATTGACCAAACTGTCCCTTTAAGACAGGTACTTGTTATGTGAATTCACAAGACATACACACTGGAATGAAATGCAGAAAACTTTGAAACCAAAACTCGATTGCTGCAGTGACCCACTTTTGACACCAATATCCAACTGTCCTGAGGTCAAGAAAACCAAAAAATACTCTGTGTTAAATCAAGTCTGATTGGCTATGATCCAGGTGGTACTAATTGGCATTGAAAACGGCAAGACATGCTACTCTGGTGAGTTCATCAGACGTACACTCAGTCTGTACTGAAAACCGGCCCTCAATTAAAAGAGTCCTAAACAGAAACTTGTCTGAATCTGCGTCAACACGGCAATCTAACACTTTGTTCACACAGTGCTCACACCGTTTGACGCCACTCTGTGGGCTTTATGACTCAGTGATTCATGGACTAACTTTCAGCCAACAGTCATCAAAGCTGAAAAAAAAGTCTGAATTGGTACTGTACTCAGTTAAATTAAAGCTTCTCTCTCTCCCATCTGGCACCCCTTTGACAGAAACTTTTCTCACTAAAAGTCATCACTGCTAACGCTACTTCTATACTGTTGTTTATTTACATCAGACACAAAATGCATGGTCCATATCAAAGTGAAGAATTGAATTGAAATATAGCAGTCATAATTGGACGATAATAGTCTTTGAACTTTTGTGTCCTGAAATCAACCCTTTCCCAAAACCCTCATCAGCCAACCCTGCCAACATCCCCAAAAAAGTCCCCTCATCCTTACCCTGCATGTGCTGTGCCATGACCCAGTTGTGCAGCAGGCGGTAGTTGTCGAGCGAGCCCTTCACCATCTCCACCAGGAGGTCGTAGGCGGCGGCGCGGGCCGCGTGGGACTTGCACTTGGGCTGCCGGCGGTCGTTGAGGCTGGGCAACAGGATTGATTGACTGATTGATTGTTTACATTTATTGCCATTTCAGCAGCTATGGCTATATCATGGCCAATACAGATAGAAAAAACATCGCATCACATTTACAAAACTAACAACCATATAAATAAAGAGATTAAATACGTTTTTAAACATCAATACATTCTAAAAAAAAGTTTGAAACCTTTAAAGGTGGGACCTTATTAAAAATATCAAAAACAGTATCTTTCCTAAAAAACTGCTGCCTTTTCATTTTCAGTGCAGAGCAAGTTAAAATATGCTTAATGTGATACTGTACCATTTTTGGAAATAAGCTCATATTACACCCCCCCCATAAGTTAATTGATTAAGTGTTGCCTTGCGCCTGTACTTTCAACCGTTCTCTGAGTATGGCAGTGCAAATTTTATCTCCAAGCAAGCAATTAACATTGAGTCATAGGATTCAATGTTAACTGCTAGCTTGAAGGAAAACTTTGCACTGCCATACTCAGAGAACGGTTGAAAGCACAGGAGAAAGACAAGACGCAATCATTTAACTTAAGGGGGGGTGCAATATGAGCTTATTTCCAAAAATGGTACAGTATCAATTTAATGCAGGGGTCAGGAACCTATGTCTCGAGGGCCGTTTACTGTAGTTAAAATATGCTTAATAAAAAGGGGGCTACCTGGGCAGCAGGAACAGCAGGTCGTGGGTGTCCCGCAGGAACTCCTGGCCGTCGCGCGAGAACTTGAAGGGCGGCTTGTGCTTCAGCACGCTGGTGGCTAGCCGCAGGAGGCCCGTCAGACCGTCGTCCTCCATCGCACCCTCCTGCTGGTCCAGGATCTCACGGCTGCGGAGACACAGGACGGACACACGAGGAAACACTCATAAGGTTACGCCAAAGACACTTGCACGGGAATTGGGGCACATGAAGCGAACGTTGCCCTTCTTTCCAATGATGGGAGTGAAATGGGGCGAAGGCAAGCAAACAGCGGTGAGCTCTTCATTGGGGGAGGGTGGATGCCATTGTAACTGTTACTTGATTAATGTTACTTTAGCGAAGGTTGCTTAGTTACTCCCGATGAACTAGTCCTACATTGCTACAGTACCTCCTACTCATCCAGGGTCTCATCGGTAAACACAGGGAGTTATTTAATAACAATATTTCCACATCAACAACTTCTGTAAGAATTGCATGAATCAATAATGCTACAACTACTATTACTCATAACAATAGTTTCCATTAGTGGTGTGCATTGGCACTGCCCTAACCATTCAATTCCATTACAATTCGGGAGGTAACGATTCTACGACGCATGGCTATGCATTCTATATCTACTCAGATCAAGGCCATTTTTTAATCAGTAATGAGGCAATACAAGCAGTCAGATACTGAGCAACTTTTTATTGCATCAATCCTGCAGTGTTTCAATGCTTTGAAGTGCTTCAATTCAATCTAACGTTCATTTCGTCTGGAAATACCCATGGAAGTAATTAACAGTTGAAAAAAAAATGCCGCATCGATTATGGCGTTTGCCTAAACGACTATTGAATTGTCCTGCCCCACATTGCAATGCATCGATGAATCAATTATTGTTGACACCACTAGTTTACATTCTGATTGCTGTAACGTTAAAGGGACAGTTTGGTCAATTTCAACATGCAGTTGTATTGCTCACGCTACCCTTGACTTGTCAGTACCTGGTGATGCCACATTTTTCTTCTTCTTCAGCCGTTTCCGAGATATGAGCAATTCTAATGGGGGCAGCGTTTGTTTACATTTTTTAAAAATGAAACATATGCCAACTCCAAATATTTTCCCAAAAGGTACTGCTGTTTGATAGTTGTCTGCTGATGTTTTATAACCTTTTGGATGTTTTTGGGAATAAATAAAAATGTTTTTTTGAAATGTAAACAAAGAGCTGCCCCCATTACAATGACCAGGATCTCGGAAACGGCGGAAGAAGAAGAAGAAAAAAAATCTCAGGTACTGACAAGTCCAGGGTAGTGTGAGCATTACAACTGCATGTTGAAATTGACCAAACTGTCCCTTTAACACTTGTCACTCGGGAGACCATCTTACCTGCGTATGCAGTCTGCAAGGTGCCTGGCCAGCGCATCCAGGTCCAGCAGCGTGGTCTAGAAAACATCAGAGGACAGAGTCAGGGATCCACTCCACACTCACAAATGCTACAAATGTTAACATTCAACGGCATATTATACTTTACGGTGACACTTAACTTGTGGTGACGCTGGCACCATAGGCATGACATGACAGTGTCATAACAGTGTGTTGTAACGCAGTCATAAACATTATGCCCATGTCAAACATTTTGTTTGTTTGTTTGTTTGTTTGCTTTTATTAGAGCCCCATTAGCTTTTGCTTTTAGCATTAGCTTTCTTCCTGGGCTGTCTCTCAATTGTGCATTTTAAATTACAAATACCAGCCACACAGCGTGGCGACAAACACAACATAGGCTGCATTGTATTCTTTTTGTGGTTCTTCTAATCCAGTGGTTCTTAACCTTTTTTTCTTAACGCACCCCCTTACTTGTGCCGAAGACAAGCCACGCACCCCCAACCCAAACTCCTACACATGTATACGCACTAAAAAAAACGATGATAAGTGGTTGATGGCAATGATTCTTGTGTGAGACACTAATCAATACCTTAATTACTTCAAATGGGGACCAAAACAGGTTTTTTTGTCTTAATTTGGCCTAGATACCATGTCTGCAAGCTGAATTTTGGTCACAATCTCAACCCAAATTAAATTCCGCGCACCCCCTGAAGTCTCTGGCGCACCCCCAGGGGGTGCCCGCACCCCAGGTTAAGAACCACTGTTCTAATCAACCATTAACAAATATCCATTACACAGAGTGATAGTGAACATGACATACATATCTACTACATCAGGAGGGAAACAACAAAACTAAAATAAAATAGTCATTTCATGACTGTTGCCACTAAGTGACATTCAGTCATGGAAAAGACAGCCCAAACAATGTCAACTTTTCATGACCATAAAACGTTCATGAGGTTGACATTATGTTTATGACTCATCTATGATTCTGTCATGACACTGTTTTGACACTATGACACAGTCATGCCATATGTATAATGCCGGGTCAAGTTAAGTGTAATCTAAGAAGTACTTTCCATACAATCTTTCAGAATCGTTCAACTTGTGCGATGTAGCGCTGCAAATCAACCGCTTGCTATTTATTTGTATCCTCTTAAAGCTTGAGTGGTACTTGATATTTGATATTTTATTAGGATCCCCATTAGCTGATAAGACATATCAGCTACTCTTCCTGGGGTCCACACAGAACATTGAAACAAACAATACATCAACATACAAGACAACATATATATATAAGGAAGAAAAGAACCAATTCTTTTCTTGGGGGATCATTGAATCCCCCCCCCAAAAAAAACACAAGGTACCTGGCTGGCGTCCTTGACGTGGATGTTGTCTATGAGTTTGCAGAGCAGCCAGAAGTATTCCTTACAGCCCGTCCGCAACAGGGGCTCCTCCTCATACGACTCCATCTACACACACGCACACGCACACGCACACGCACACGCACACGCACACGCACACGCACACGCACACGCACACGCACACGCACACGCACACGCAGACACACACACACACACACACACACACACACACACACACACACCTCATAAGTCTTCAAACTCAAGACAGTTTTTAAATCAAATGCTGATCAACATTCTACACTTGATGTGGAACACTGCTATTGCTGAAAGAAATATCGTTTTAATCTAGCGTGTATTGAATTATAAAAGATGGAGCACAGTCCGTAGTGTTATCAACAACACAGCAAAATGCTCTCTTGAATTCTAAACAGAAAACTCAGCTTAACCTTGTCCCGCATGACACAGGCAGAGCTTAAAAAGAAAAATATTTGTGGTCCATGTTTGTTTATTTACCGTTTGCTTATGTACGGTTTGTTTATTTACTGTTTGTTTGTGTTGCACTTGATCCGTATGGCATTCTAAGTACTGTTTACACGCCGTGCTATCAAAGAGGTGATCTCTCTGGAGTGGCTATTGATTTGAGGAGGGGGTCAATCAATCAGGGGCGCCACCTATGGGTGTGGTGGTTAATTATTCAACACCTCTGGCAGTGAGGAGAGAGAGAGAAAGAGGGATAGAGAGGGGGGGAGATGGAGAGAGAGAGGGAGGAAAGCGAGAGGGAGGAAAGTGAAAGGGAGAGAGAGAGAGAGAGAGAGAGAGAGAGAGAGAGAGAGAGAGAGAGAGAGAGAGAGAGAGAGAGAGAGAGAGAGAGGGAGAGAGGGAGGAAAGCGAGAGGGAGGAAAGTGAAAGGGAGAGAGAGAGAGGGAGGGGGGAGGGAGAGAGGGAGGGAGAGGGAGAGAGAGAGCAAGAGGGGGGGAAGAGAGAGAGAGAGAGAGAGAGAGAAAGAAAGTGTGTGTGTGTGTGTGAGCGTGTGTGTGTGTGCGTGTGTGACGGGAGCTTGTCTGATGAGCGCACTACTGCTCAGCACAGTGTTCGCGTGGGTATGTGACTTGAGAGCATGTGCATCGTGCAAGAACTTGAGCAGATTGTGTGTGTGTGTGTGTGTGTGTGTGTGTGTGCTATGCACGTGTGTATTTGTGTTGTGTGTACCTTGAACGGCTTGAGAGGCAGGAACAGGCAGGAACTTGAGCAGAGTGTATATGTCTGTGTACTATGCATGTGTGTGTACTATGTGCGCGCGCGTGCGTGTGCGTGTGTGTGTGCGTGTGTGTGTGTGTACCTTGAATGGCTTGAGAGCCTGTGCGTCAGGCAGGAACTTGAGCGGAGTGTATATGTCTGTGTACTATGCATGTGTGTGTACTATGCGCACGAGAGCGTGCGTGTGTGTGTGTGTGTGTGTGTGTGTGTGTGTGTGTGTGTGTGTGTGTGTGTGTGTGTGTGTGTGTGTGCGTGTGTGTGTGTGTGTGTGTGTGTGTACCTTGAATGGCTTGAGAGCCTGTGCGTCGGGCAGGAACTTGAGCAGCGTGGAGGCGGCGAGCAGCAGGAAGGAGCGGTTGATGCTCTCTCCCCCCTCCAGGCCACACAGGGAGAGCTTGTAGAGGCCGTTACACGCCTCGTGACGTACCGCCGCCTACAGCACGGGAGGGGAAACGCACGCTTAAATACACAGGCAAACTCAACAGGGGAATAACATAACACACAACCTTTATACTTTTGGCCCTGCCGTGGCCTAACAGTAGGGCACTGGTTTAGTTGCCTGGTTAACACCAGACCTAATCACAAGTGAGAGTGTCTTTCAGATCGAAACGATTGTGTAGAACTAAAGGCAGTATGGGAGTTCCCAGGCTACTGGTTTAGTACGCTGGCCAACCGGGTTCGCGTCCAGCCCGGGTCATGTGCCGATCCTCTCTCATCTCTCTCCCTACACTCACTTCTTGTCATAAACTCCACTTTCTTATCACTAGAGGCACAAAACCCCCAAAGAGGATCCTTTAAAAAATGTTTTGCATACTTTTCATTGACCTCCATGTTCCACTTTTACACAAAGATGGCAGCTCATGGAGCCTTTGACGCACAGCTCTCGGTAACACTTTAGAATAACTACCTATTCACAGCTTTATAAACACTTAATTAACAATTAATAATAATTAACATTTAACAAAGCATTTACAAATGTTTGTAAATGACTAATAACCAAACTACGACTGCACAGTGGAGTGGGAATCAACTTCTACTGTGTGACTTTTATGTGGCTTCATGACTTCTGGTCTTTGGAGGAGAAACCTCCAGGACAGATGCAACTGTGCTGTGTCTGCTAACATAGTATTTCTTGCCCATTTATAAACATTTGTAAACATTTTGTTGATAATTAGTTTATTATTTATTAAGTGTTAATAAAGCTGTGAATAGGTAGTTCTTCTAAAGTGTTATCCAGCTCTCCATTGACAAAATAGTTCCAGGAAGAGAGCAACAAACACAGAAAGTGCAGTAAAGGTAAATTCATTTGAATTCATTTTCACATAATCTTTGCTTGTTATGTGGTGGTTCTGTGTTAGTCTAGTGAAAAGAGCGCGCGCGCACACACACACACACACACACACACACACACTAGACACACACACACACACACTAGACACACACACACACTAGACACACACACTAGACACACACACACACACACTAGACACACACACACACTAGACACACACACCACCCTTCCCCCCCTCACCTCCGGGATGAGCAGTGTGAGTTTCTTCAGCCAGTCCTGCAGGTGGTCGCTGTCGGCCAGACTGGACTTGACAGTAGAGCAGCAGTGAGCCCAGCTCACCAGCAGCCACATGGAGTAGTGTGTCACTGCAGGACACACACACACACACGCACACGCACACGCACACGCACACGCACACGCACACGCACACGCACACGCACACGCACACACACACACACACACACACACACACACACACACACACACACACACACGAAACAAGATTAAAACACTGTTTTTCTTTGAAGACATGCAAATAGTGAAACATGAACAAAGAGTAGATTGGTTTCAGAGTGTACTCTTACCTTCATGCCGTGATCTGTGGTCAGACTGAGCCTTCAGAACCCTGAGAACATAGAAGAGGAACATCAGCCGCGGTTCTTTAGGAATCGGTAGTCAAGACAGGGTGATCTCCAAGACCGTAACGGCTGTTTGGATACGCATGTAATGCCTGCGCGTGTTTGTGTGTCACTCTCACCTGTGCGCCAGGTTGTCGTAGGTGTACGTGACGTTGATGAGGCGCTGGATGAGGCTGGTACCCTGGACAAGACCCAGGAACACCTGCAGGGGGAGGACACACACCAATCAACACTTTCCTAAACGGACAATAACCTTATACCAGGGATGTCAAACTCAGGCCGGGGGGGCAAATTTGGCACGCGGAGCCATTTTATTTGGCCCGCGAGATCATTTCAAATGTGTATTACAGTTGGCCCACATACACCATAAATGTGTAGCGTATTAAGATTTGAACATGAAAATGCGCATGCCTATATCACAAGAATACGAGTGGGCCCAGGCCACTGAAACAGATCACACTGAAATGTAACAGAATACGGTATGTGCAGGCACATTTGAACTATATGGGAATCTGTTTGAACATACATTTAAATATGAGCAATTTAAGTTCATTTTCGTAAAAAAAACAACAAATAAGAAGAGTTTGGCCCGCGACTTCGCTCCAGATTTTGATTTTGGCCCTCTGTCAATTTGAGTTTGACACCCCTGCCTTATACAAGTATTAATCAGCAAGGGGGAGAGAGGGAGGCCCACATTCATCTTCATAACCAGAGGTGCCAATCCCGGGTTCAGGATGTTAAAACCCTGCCACAAATTTGATCCAACTAGCTGTGACTCAGCTGATTACAGAGCACTCAAGACCGGTAACCCTATTGGAGCCACTTGTGTTGGAAGGAACCTGTGGCAGGGTTT
>NC_085857.1:12812786-12820286 GCF_034702125.1 Engraulis encrasicolus
CGGGGCTGGGGGGCTTGAAGCAGGCGAGCATCTCGAGCAGGTCGAAGAGCGTGGTGAGGTGCGGCTCCTGCAGCAGCAGCAGCATGGGGATGTGCTCCTTCTGCGGAGGAGGCAGGCAGGAGGCCGGCAGCTGGACCCCCTCCCCTTTACGCTCCCGACGAGGAGCGCCCAGAGACACAAACACCATCTTTGCAGAGTAGAGAGAGAGAGAGATGGGAGTGAACGAGAAGAATAAATGAAAAGTACATTTGTATTCGATTAGCATTTTCACCAAATTGTTTGCACGGCAGCTCTTAATGTTTCTTGGTGTTGACGTCATACGTATGACATGACAATGTCCTAATAATGTCAATAGAATGTTTATGACATGTGCATGATTGTGTTACGACACTGCTATTACACAGTTATGTCATGCGAACGACGCCGGCGTCAAATAAAGCGCTACCTTTTATACCATCACATCAATGTGCATCGATGAATTTCGATTGCCTCACTTTGCAAGGCATGTAAAATTTTGGTATTTTGGTACATCCTGCCTTGTCTGTACTGAAAAGTATGAAAGCACATCTGTCTGTATGATTATGCTTGATGTGTATGAGGATTGATGGTTTGTACATGTTGATTTGTGTATTTATATGCCGTACCAGAGACACAAACACCATCTGCAGAGGGAGAGATGGAGTGAACAAGAAACATAAATGAATAAGAAAGCAAGTAAGTACATTTGTATTCGATTAGCAGTTGATCTTGTTTATTTTGAACTCATGTTTTTTTTTTAACACACTTCAGCTGGCAGGTGCATAGGAGAGGGCCCATGGGTTACTCCGACAATTTGGATTAAAAAGTTCAGCACGCTGATCATTTAGCGGTCTTCTTTAATACATGAGGTTTCGGTCCTAGACCTTCATCAGGTTTCGGTCCAAGGAACGCTGTGTATTAAAGGTACACTGTGCAGGAAATGGTCAAAAAAGGTACGGCAACTTTGTTGATCATTGAAACGGGGCTGCCTATTGCCAAATTTGATCTTTACATGAAAGTTTACAAAGTAATAAACAAATATTTTCTAGTATGGTCCAAATACAGTCATTTTTGCAGCTAAAAATAGCTATTTCTGGAAATTCAAAATGGCGGCCCATGGTGAAGATCCCCTTTTCATGTAAATGGTCAGTGTGCAGGAGTGTTTTTTCAAACTGTCCACCAAGTCATATAGCATCATCAAAATATCATGCTTTGCCTAATTTTGATCATCTCACTTTGCAAGGCTGTATATTTTGGTGCATCTTGCCTTGTCTGTACCGTATGATTGCACATCTTTCTAAACAATCATGCTCGATGAGTGTGAGTATTTATGGTTCGTGCGTGTTGATTTATATATTATGCGTTTGCCGTACGTGTATGTCCTTGAAGACAGAGGTTAGGTGGCATTCGAACTTACAACCCCCAAATTGAAAGACCAAACTCCCTAATCACTAGGTCATGGCCGCCTCATTTATGCTTCGTGTGCATGAGGATTTATGGTTTGTGCATGTTGATTTATATGTGGTGGAGTGCTGTGGAGTGCTGTGTCACAATGACAATGGGAGTTGGGAGTTTCCCAGTTGGACTTTCACTAGGGCTGGGCGATATGGAAAAAAACCTATATCACGATATGGATTACTTTATATCACGATAACGATATATATCACGATATAGCACAATTACATACGTTTTCAGTTGTTCTCTTTATTTGCTCTTTATTTTTTCATGTCACAAAACAACCTGTCTTTAAAATGGATCTTTTTATTCTTATTTTTACAGTTACATCAACTTATAGTGTGTATTGTGACAACATGAAATGCAATTAAATGATATTCAATTGTATAAAATTGATAAAATTACTATCATGATATAAAAGATATAGGAGAAAGGTGACGATATACACTTTTATATCACGATAACGATATATATTGTCATATTGCCCAGCCCTAGCTTTCACTTCACTTTATTTGCCGTACCTGCATGTCCTTGAAGCCCAGTTCGTGCAGTGTCTTCTCATCGTAGTCTGTGGTCAGCTCGTGACCCGATGAGATCATCCTCACTGGACCCATCAGACCTCCTGCAAACACATTTGAAAATACATTAGCCCACCCAAAAAAACATTGCATGCATATACCCACGCAGGCAGACAATTGACCAGTGTCCCAGCCGGGTTCTCACAAAATGGCACCAACTCACTCTCACCTGGGCAGTCTCAGAGTCTGTCCGAACTGCAGTTGGGCCTGCTGGTTCATTTGTTCCTTCTCTCTCACACACACACACACACACACCTCCCGTTCTCTGGGTATATCCCACTATCCTAAAGGGCCGTACACACACATCGCTGCTATTTACTAGCTTCTCGTTTGCTCGCCTACTCGCCTCTCTTTCATGGAACGTTCGCTGCAAGTTCCCGCGGCTTTAACTGCCAATGAACAGGCGAGAAGTACCGAACTCTGCCTTCCAATTGGTTACTCGCTTACTCGCCTCGCTCGAAGATCAAATATTTTCAACTCGGGATCCGCCCACATCGCATCGCTTGTACAGTACTCGCCTACTCGCCTGCTAGTCTCGTCGGAACAAATTGACATTCTATTGAGTTCATTCGCTGAGCGAGTAACTAGCAGCGACGTGTGTGTACGGCCCTTAATCTTTGAGGAGTAAGGACTTTCCCCAGGTTCTTCTAGAATTTAACTTGAACACTCTACAGCTCCCATAGAAGTCAGTGTTAAAAATCTTGCAAAGTCCTTATGACATCATAATGAGAACTCAAAATCTGGGCAAAATTCTAATCACATATTTGTGATGGTACTCCTCAAAGGGTTAACTCCCATCCTTGACCTGTGCTTGTGGCCTCGTGCTTCGCTGATGCCCCGCCTCCGTGGAGTAAATAATGAAGTCTCCCCGATGTCAGCCTAGCCACAACATCTTTTGAGGGACTTTTCCCTGTTCCAACATCTCGATTTCAAATGGTGAAAATGACCTTTGAATTCCGCTTTTGTTGTCGATGACGTCTTGCAACATCATCAGGAGGCCGTAAGCACAAGGGGGGACGGAACTGGTAAGAACACACATAGACACACCTCCCTCTCTTCATCCATCCATCCCCACCACCCCTCCCTCCCTCCATCCATCCATCCATCCCATCCCTCCCTCCTACCGGGGAAGTCTACTGGTCTGCCCAAACTCCTGAAGCTGGGCCTGCTGGATCATCTCTCTCTCTCTCTCTCTCTCTCTCTCTCTCTCTAATAAATGATTCTCTACCCATCCATCCATCCATCCATCCCTCAACCCCCCCACCCCTCCATCCATCCCTCCCCCCACCCCATCCATCCATCCCTCCCTCCCTCCTACCTGGGAAGTCTACTGGTCTGCCCCAACTCCTGAAGCTGGGCCTGCTGGATTCTGTCTCTCGCTCTCTCTCTCTCTCTCTCTCTCTGTCTGTCTCGCTCTCTTTCTCTCTCTCGCTCACGGGCTCTCTCTCTCTCTCTCTCTCTCTCTCTCTCTCTCTCTCTAATAAATGATTCTCTACCCATCCATCCATCCATCCATCCATCCCTCAACCCCCCCACCCCTCCATCCATCCCTCCCCCCACCCCATCCCATCCATCCCATCCCTCCCTCCTACCTGGGAAGTCTGCTTGTCTGCTGGTCTGTCCGAACTCCTGCAGCTGTGCCTGCTGGATTCTCTCTCTCTCTCTCTCTCTCTCTCATCAATAAATGATTCTCTACCCATCCATCCCCCCTCCCATCCATCCCTCCATCCCTCCCATCCCTCCCATCCCTCCCTCCTACCTGGGAAGTCTGCTTGTCTGCTGGTCTGCCTGAACTCCTGCAGCTGGGCCTGCTGGATTCTCTCTCTCTCCCTCTCTCTCTCCCAATAAATGATTCTCTACCCATCCATCCATCCATCTCTCCCCCCACCCCTCCATCCCATCCCACCCCTCCCTCCTACCTGGGAAGTCTGCTTGTCTGCCCGAACTCCTGCAGCTGGGCCTGCTGGATTCTCTCTCTCACTCTCACCCTCTCTCTCTCTCTCGCTCTCTCTCATAAATGATTCTCTACCCATCCCTCCCTCCACCCCTCCCTCCACCCATCCCATCCCATCCCTCCCTCCTACCTGGGAAGTCTGCTTGTCTGCTGGTCTGTCCGAACTCCTGCAGCTGGGCCTGTTGGTTCATCTGCTCCTTCTGCAGGTTCTCATACCAGTGGGTCACCTCCGCACGCAGGTCCGCCACCTGGTCACTGGGGTACATCTCGATCGTCATCTGCCAACACACACACACACACACACACACACACACACACACGGACACACACACGGACACACACACGGACGCACACACGGACGCACACACACACACGGACACACACACACGGACACACGCACACGGACACGCACACACGGACACGCACACGCACACACGGACACGCACACACGGACACGCACACACGGACACACACACACGGACACACACACACGGACACACACACACGGACACACACACACGGACACACACACGGACACACACACACACACACGGACACACACAAACGGACACACACACACACTGACACACACAAACGGACACACACAGATACACACAGACACGCACAGACACGCCCAACACGCACACAGACACGCACACAGACACGCACACAGACACGCACACAGACACGCACACAGACACGCACACGCACACACACACGCACACACGTACGCACGCACACACGCACGCACGCACACACGCGCACACACACGCACACACACACGCACACACACACACACACAGACACACACACAGACACAGACACACACACAGACACACACACAATAATTTTAGAATCTACCATTTACAAGAGAGGTGGGGAATCTATGGAAGCACTTTTATCCCCCCCAATAGCCATTTTTAGCTGCAAAAATGACTGTACTTGGACCATAGTACAAAATATTTGTTTATTACTTAGCAAACTTCCATGTAAATATCAAATTTGGCAATTGGCAGCCCAGTTTCAATGAGCAGCATAGTTACAGTAGGTTTTTTGGCCCATTTCCTGCACAGTGTCCCTTTAACAGCTTCCTTTGACTTTTTTTTTTGTAATGAGGTCGAGACGTTACCTTATCTGGAAGTCCGGCGGGCTGGCATACGATGCGGAGGGGCAGCGACTGCTTCTCACTCAGTGCCTTCAGGTGGCTGCTGATGCCCGTGCCCTCGATCTGCCACTGGCGCAGGTGGTAGGCGAACCTGCACAGAGACACATGGGATGGGAGAGACAGAGGAGTCAGTAATACGGTCAGAGAGAGTAGAGAGAGAGGGCTCCATTGGCCCATTGTTTCCGGGTTCTATTATTGCAAGGGGGAGGGGGGGGGAGGCAGACCTAGGCAGACCTAAGGACTGTTCTATTCAATGCTAGGAGTATTATGACACGCCCCTTTAGGCAGACCAGAACCTGGTCATGTTAGGTGCCCATAGGCAACCTGTTACACTGGCATATCTCCATATACTTAAAGAATCTCTGGTAAGGTGGTGGGGGTGGGAGAGACAAGAGATGAGACACATGGGATGGGAAGACAGAGGAGTCAGTAACAGAGATTCTTTAATAATATAGAGATATGCTAACATAATAGGTTTCTATGGGCACCTAACATGACCAGGTTCCGGTCTGCCTAAAGGGCTGTGTCATAATGCTCCTAGAATGAATAGAACAGTCCTTAGGTCTGCCTAAAGGGGGATTTTACCCCCCTCCCCCTTGCGACAGTAGAACCCGGAAACAATGGGCCAGCGGAACCTCTCTCTTATCTACTCTCTCTGTCAGTAAAGTCAGGCTCAAACTACACGACTAGTGACTGTGTGTCCGATTTTGGCGTCGGGGTGCACCGCACACTAAAAGACAATCACAACTGTCACTCTTATCGCTGCTCGCAACCACCGAGAGACAATGCCCAACGTTCTATTTCCAGTCGCAAATATCAAACACTGTTTGAGACGGGAGATGTCTGGAGAGACTGAAGGCTGAAGTTCCTGGCTGAAAGTGAACCTTGGTGGGTTTGTGATGTGAACCGAAAAATACCTGAAAACTACAACGTGGTGGACGTCAGCAGGTATCACCATGAGTGCCAGAATGACACTGGGAGTTTCCAAGGTGGGCTTTCACTTCATTTTCACTTCAGGAAGGAGATATAGGTGAACACATTTGAAGATGTGGAGGAGGTAGGAAGCCATCTGCTACTGCCTCAAACCTGAACGTGTGTGTGTGTGTGTGTGTGTGTGTGTGTGTGTGTGTGTGTGTGTGTGTGTGTGTGTGTGTGTGTGTGTGTGTGTGTGTGTGTGTGTGTGTGTGTGTGTGTGTGTGTGTGTGTGTGTGTGGTTCTGAACAAGAGCAGTCCTCTCTCAATGAAAATGAGACAGGAGTGGGCGATTGTGTGTGTGTGTGTGTGTGTGTGTGTGTGTGTGTGGCGTAAGGTGTGTGTGTGTGTGTGTGTGTGTGTGTGTGTGTGTGTGTGTGTGTGGCTGTGTGTGTGTGTGTCTGTGTGTGTGTGTGTCTGTGTGTGTGTGTGTGTGTGTGTGTGTGTGTGTGTGTGTGTGTCTGTGTGTCTGTGTGTGTGTGTCTGTGTGTCTGTGTGTGTTTGTGTGTGTGTGTGTGTGGTTCTGAACAAGAGCAGTCCTCTCTCAATGAAAATGAGACAGGAGTGGGCGATTGTGTGTGTGTGTGTGTGTGTGTGTGTGTGTGTGTGTGTGTGTGTGTGTGTGTGTCTGTGTGTGTGTCTGTCTGTGTGTGTGTCTGTCTGTGTGTGTGTCTGTCTGTGTGTGTGTCTGTCTGTGTGTGTGTCTGTCTGTCTGTCTGTGTGTCTGTCTGTCTGTGTGTCTGTCTGTCTGTGTGTCTGTGTGTCTGTGTGTCTGTCTGAGCGTCTGTCTGAGCGTCTGTCTGAGCGTCTGTCTGTGTGTGTGTCTGTCTGTCTGTGCGTGTTCCTGTGTCTGTCTGTGTGTGCGCCTGTGTCTGTCTGTCTGTGTGTGCGCCTGTGTCTGTCTGTCTGTGTGTGTCTGTCTGTGTGTGTGTGTCTGTCTGTGTGTGTGTGTCTGTCTGTGTGTGTGTGTCTGTCTGTGTGTGTGTGTGTGTGTGTGTCTGTCTGTGTGTGTGTGTCTGTGTGTGTGTGTCTGTGTGTGTGTGTCTGTGTGTGTGTGTCTGTGTGTGTGTGTCTGTGTGTGTGTGTCTGTGTGTGTGTGTGTGTGTCTGTGTGTGTGTGTCTGTGTGTGTGTGTCTGTGTGTGTGTGGTTCTGAACAAGAGCAGTCCTCTCTCAATGAAAATGAGACAGGAGTGGGCGAGTCTGTCTGTCTGTCTGTCTGTCTGTCTGTCTGTCTGTCTGTCTGTCTGTCTGTCTGTCTGTCTGTCTGTCTGTCTGTCTGTCTGTCTGTACCACCTCCTCACCTGCGTCTGAAGGCCTCCAGGTGTGTTTTGAGCATGAGTAGTCCCCTCTCGATGAC
>NC_085857.1:12827786-12872786 GCF_034702125.1 Engraulis encrasicolus
CACGCACACGCACACGCACACACACACACACCCACACACGCACCATTTAAGTTATCTTAAAACACAGATCATCACCCACTAACACCACAGACACACAAGACATGTTTATAAAGTGCTTATTTCACGTTTATTACCAGGATAATTATTGTAGAAAATACGGCAACATACTGTAGTTCCCTCAGCATGAAATGATGGTCATTACTTAGCCTATTCATCCAGTTGTTTTGCACATCCTAATGAACCCAACATTTAGCCAGTCGTCGTTTAATTTTCGCCACAGCTCGTCAAATCTTTTATGAGCATTTTATCATAATTGGCAAAAGCTTGACACTAAAAAAGTTTCAAAGCCATTAAAGCTGGTTTCAGGCTAGTCATCTCTCCTTTCTCTGTGTGTGTGTGTGTGTGTGTGTGTGCGTGCGCACGGGCATGCGTGTGTGTGTGGTTTGTAGCATTCCCCTAAACTCTAAACTCCAATCCCGCAATCATAATGATTGGCATGAGAAGTTTGTCCTCATTAAAGTTCGAATATGCTTACTGAAGGGTATGCATGCATGCACATTTTGATTCACATTGTTTTTATTACCGTAGCACCTACTTCCACACATGTGGGGAAGTTCCCAAAATAATCAACATGAAATGATTGCCATTTCACAGCCTATTAACTCAGTTATTTTGCACAATTTAATAATCTATCATTTAGCTTAACATTGGGCACAGCTCATCAAATCTCCCATTAGTTTTTTGTTTTATTATTTATTTATCAATACTGGCACAAGCTTGAAGCTTCATTTTGTTCCCCCTCTGCTGAGAAAAGTTTCAAAGTCATTAAATCTGCTTTCATTCTACGTTCTTCTTTTTTCCTCTCCTTTCTCTCTCTGTTGTGTGTGTGAAGAATTTCTAGAAAGTCCCTTTAACCTTAATTCTGCAATCATCACGATTGGCTGAAGAAAAAAAAGATTACTCACATGGTGATCCAGTGAGTATCGTAGCTGGAGCCAAACTGCTGAAACGTCCCAAAAAGCTTTGGCAGCAGACGCAAGGACACCACCACAGATCTGGGGGGGGGGGGGGGGGGGTGGGGAAGGAAGAGAGAGAGAGAGAAGGAAAGAAAGAAAGAAAGAAAGAAAGAGAAAGAAGGACAGAGAAAGAAAGAAAGAAAGAAAGAAAGAAAGAGAAAGAAGGAGAGAGAGAGAGAGAGAGATATTGTTATCTTTGATTTATTTTTTTAACCAAAATATATCGCATACAAATAAGCCCATCACATAATTCCATTATTCATTGTGTTAATTTCCCAAAAATTGTTCTAAATTCCCATGCTTGGTTCAATCAACCATAGGCTAAATTCAATGAAAGTTACCATGTATTCTGCACCGGAGAATGAAAAAAAAACACAGAGGGTGCATTCCAATATGCAAACTTGCGTCCTCAACTTGTGCTTGTGGCATCATACCAGGAAGTAATACCTTGTGATGACATCACTGACAACAGCATTGTATTTCAATATCTCGCAAAAGCTAAATTGTGAAGTCATTTTCTCATTTGTAAACTGCATGGTGAATGAAGAATAGTCCCCCAACAATTGTTGTGGCTAGGCTGACAGCGGGGAAACTTAATTGCTTTTTGCCACGGAGGCGGGCATCAGCAAAATGTGAGGCCACAAGCACAAGTGGAGGAAGTGAGTGTGCATATGAGAACGTACTGAGAGCCATAGATTTTTTTTCAAGCCACTTGCGGCTATTATGTGGAGGACCAGATTGAGTACATCCATAATTTATTTGCAACTGCAGGCCAAAGCTAGCAAATTTTGGGGTTGGAGAGAAAACATAAGCTACAGTAACATCTTTGACAAAAGCATCCGCCACTTTAAGCTATTAGACTTTTTCAGCTATAAAAGATTTTGAAGATGCTGGAGATGGTTGGTTGGTTTGAGTGCAAATTACAAACTGGCTGAAACTTAAGTACTGTACTTATCCACTGAGGATTCCGATTCGATTCCAGCCCGAGGTCTTTTCCCGACCCCCCCAATCTCTGCGCCCCTCCCTCTACTTTCGACCAATTAGAAAAAAGGTAGCGAAGTCTTAGCTCTTAGCTCTTTTGTAAAAGGAGATAATTACCAGCTACCGTACCTCAGCCATAACACCAATCAGCATAAACACCCGTTCGCATGTTCCCGGCCAGCATTGCCTTAGAGGTCACCTCCCCAATAAAGCACGAGTCAGCACTGTATGACCCAGAAAGATCCTTTTCTCACATTCTCTCCCTTAAAAAAAATAAAAAAAAATTCTTAGGGGCTTTTATGCCTTTATTTGATAGGACAGTCTGAGATGGTGATGGGAAGCCAGTGGGACAGAAAGACGGGGTGGGATAGGGAAATGACCCCGGTCGGACTCGAATCAGGGACCCCCTGGGCATGCAAGTCCAAATGTGGGGGGCTTAGCACGCTGTGCCACAGCGCCCCCTTTCTCACATTCTCAGTGAGAACTCTTTTTAAAATATGATTCTTTTCAGAGATTTTTATCTACTTATTTTTTATGTATAAAATGTATTGAGATAGGATGATGGAATGAGAGAAACGTGGTGAGAGAGAGATGGGGGTGGATTGGGAAATGACCCTCAGGTCAAACTTCAACCCGAGTCTTGGAAAGCTCTTTTTTTCTCACATGCTGAGAAGTACTGGAGCATCTCACAAGTAAAATAAAACGAGGGCAGAGTTGCTCAATGCATCATTTTTTTATTTTTGCAAATTAATTCTTAATAGGAAGCTGGCAAATTGCATCGTCCTTGTTATTTTCCACCTCCCTTGAAACCCCTTGAAAACGTGCCTCCACAGGCCAAAGCCAGGAAAGACTCTCGATAGAACTTCCCCTCCATGTAATTAAATGCCATAGCAACAACCCCTAACAACACTGGTCAGGATTGAAGTCCACCAAAAATCGCTGGTGTCTGGTAGCAACTGTCTGCAAGGGTGACTCACGACCATTTGGCATGTTGAACTGACAAGAAAACGAGACAAATGATGAGGAAAGAAACAAGTATGAAGGTCATTGTAGAGGTCAAGAAACAGGAGTCCAGTAGCTCATTGTGCATCAATGTCTGTTCAAAATCATGATAATAAATGTCAAAATCATGATAAAATGAAACGAGTAAAGCAATTTCAGTGGAATAATGAAGGTGGTAGCAACATCGGAACAACCAATTGCAAAAAGTAAAAGAACTTTCAGTGGCGAGACCTCAGTGGGGCTATTAAAAAATTCTTGCTTGAGAGTAGTTCACTCAAAGAGCTGGAGACATTATGTCGTACCTCTGCCCACCGTTTGAAGGTCATCGTTTTCAAAAGCTGATGAAGCATTTGAGTAGCCAAGTGCAATACAGGGGTGAGTTTCTCAAAAGAGAAGTCGTAAGCCTGTTAGCAACTTCAGTAGTTGCCAATGGGAAAATGCATTGAAAACAACAAAGTAGCTAATGTAATAAGCAACTTTGGTTTTGAGAAATTCACCCCAGGCTTGTTTGACTATATGTATAATGACATAGGTCTACTATGGCTTGCATACAATATCTATGCTGTTATCTGACCAGTGATGTTGTCATGACTTCTGTCTCCTAGCAACACCAACCACAGCGCACTTCACTGTGTGGTCAACGAATGAGATTCTTGCACGTCTCATTGACACGCCATTTTAAAACCAATTGATGTGGACAAAGCAATCCATCAATTAAATACATTGATTGTGTGCACATTTCAGCAGGTTCTTGGCAGATAAATGTATACAGTAGAAGTGTGGGAAAAGGCAGTCACTCAGTGAAGTGCGCTGAGCTGTTAGACTGTGAGACTAAGACGGAATAGTACATACTCTGATCCTCTGCAGGTTGGATATCTCTGCTGTATACTGCCATACAAGGAAAAAGTGCAGTAGCTACGTATTTTGTCAAAATTGAGTTGAATTTTGTCAAAATTGAAATTGAGTTGAGTTCAGTTATGGTCCAAATGTGCCCGCTTTTAAAGGGACACTGTGCAGGAAATGGTCAAAAAAGGTACTGCAACCATGCTGCTCATTGAAACTGGGCTGCCTATTGCCAAATTTGATCTTTACATGAAAGTTTACTAAGTAATACCCAGATATTTTCTAGTATGGTCCAAGTACAGTCATTTTTGCAGCTAAAAATGGCTATTTTTTGAAATTCAAAATGGCGGACCATGGAGAAGATCCCCCTTTTCATGTATGAAAAGTGCAATTTTTCCAGTCACAATGAATACTTAGAATTTGATGCTGGTGGTAAGTATTTGTGAAAAAGGTAACATTAGTGAATGGGCAGCATGAATTCTGGAAATAAACAACTAAAAATCTCACACAGTGTCCCTTTAAGGACATTGCCATGGCAAATTTGCAGTAACCACAGTCTCCGACATAAGACCAGGGCTTTTGAAGGCATTTTTCTGTTTCAATGTTGGTGTAGTTGCTGCATTTTGCCTTTGTAGGGCAGTGTTAGTAGTCTGCTCCTGGGTGCGGAGGATATAACGCCGTAAATCCAGTCAAGTTTAAAGGGGTATGCTACACGGATGCATTGACTTTCACTAGCTTAGCGACATGCTCCCTCTTTTAACTTGTCTTAAAGCAAGACAATGGCTTACATGAAAAATAAAACACTTTACCACCTTTATAAACCCTGACCAACAATTTTAACTGTATTAAGCCCCAAAATAGTGGCATACCCCTTTAACCACCGAAATGATGGGATTGCGGCTGAAGTAAAAGGTGTTGCTGTGGTGATAGAAGAAGATGAGGGGACACAAATGTGGCTTGCTGCATGATGCAAGTTTTAAATGAGGAGCTAATGGCTTAGAAATCGAGTTTGAAACCTTTGAGTTAGTGTAATTATCACAATAATGAAAAAAATAGTGTTGAAATAGATAAATGTACTTGCTTCTCGTGACGTTTCAACAACTTGACAGTAACACAGGGTTGGAATATTTTCAGTATATTGGAATATTGTTTCGCAGCGAGATACTGTAAATGTATATATGTATTTATTTATTTTTATTTTTTTCCCCCCTAAAAACTATGATTCAAGCGAAAGGGAGTTTTTCCTCACCCCTGATGCCACCAGGGGCCGCATCTGAGCGCGACTATCTATGACTTATGCTAGGCCCAGCCACTATGGACCTTACGCATCTAAGAATCCTGGTCCTAACCTACGTTGACCTTATGACTCTACAATCTCTATCTATCTCTTCTTCCTCTGCCTTCCTGCTATTTCTGCCTCTCCTCTATATCTCTACTTTTAAATCCATCTCTAACAATGATGTTTTTTCCCATTTGTTAAGCACTTTGAGTTACATGCCTTGTATGATACAGTGCTATACAAATTCAATCATTATTATTATTATTATGCCAAGTGACCCAAGTTAGCGTACACTGGGAGCAACTGGGCTAAGGAAAAACACTAGTAGATGGAGAAGACGGTAAGATGGCTGGTTTCTTTTAGAAACCTGCATTAGGGTACCCAGATACCCCCTTGGGGATGGGGTGGGGGCAATAAGCCATAAAACCAGTCAAGTTTAACTGCTGAAATTATGGGATAGGAGCTCTAGTACAGTAAGTGGTGTTGCCGGGGCGACATGAGATGAGATGGGGTGACTCATCGCTGTAGCTCTACAACAAGTGTGTGTGTGTGTGTGTGTATGTATGTGTGTAAGTCTGTGAGTGTGTGTGTGTGTATGTATGTGTGTAAGTCTGTGAGTGTGTGTGTGTGTGTGTGCGTGCTGTAAGTGTGTGCTTGCTGTGTGTGTGTGTGTGTGTGTGTGTGTGTGTGTGTGTGTGTGTGTGTGTGTGTGTGTGAGTGTGTGTGTGTGTGTGTGTGTGTGTGCTATTAGATGTACAGTAGTATTTGACCTGAGAGTGGATTGGACTGGTGAGGTGGTCAGACACTATACATGAAGTATGTGTATTGCATAAAGTATTATGGCATAGATGACGTGATGGCTAAGTGCTTGTGACTCATCCTGCGGAAGACGGCTTTTAGACAATGTGGTTAACCCTTTGAAGAGAAAGTATTTTCAGCACAGTCCTTCTAGAATTGACCTTGAACATTCTTTTTTTTTTTTTTTTTTTAAGTATTTTGTGAGGCCTTTTGGTCTTTATTATTATTATTATAGGACAGTGTGAGAGTAGGGCTGTAGTCAAGTCCACCTTTGTAGAGTCCAAGTCAAGTCGGAGTCACATGTCGGTCAGTGTTTAACAATGAAAAGGATGAATGTCAATAGTGTGAACCTTAGAAGACAAACTTGTTTGTTATTGGATTTCAAGCTCCACTTTACAATCTATGATGGCCAGTGTTCTAAACAAAACTTAATGACAGACCCGGCGAGTCCAAAAGCCTAATTTGGCAAGACCATTGTCCGAGTCCAAGACAAGTCCGAGTCCAAACAATACAGAGTCCGAGACAAGTCCAAGTCCATAAAAAAACGGACTTGAGTCCGGACTCGAGTACTACAGCCCTAGTGTGAGAGTAGACAGGAAACAATTGGGAGAGAGAGATGGGGCAGGGCCGCGAACTGACTGGTCCCCGTGGGCAATGTAAGCCCAAATGTGGCACGCTGCGCCACAGCGCCCCCTGGCCTTGAACATTCTATAGATCCCATAGAATGCAGTGGTGAAAATCCTGAGCATTTCTGATAAAATGGGAACTCAAATAGGTAACACTTTCTATGAAGCCCATATCTATAGCGCATTATGACATATAACAACTTATAATGCGCATCATAATTAATCATAGTGCATCATGACAGTTATAATGTATTATAAGCCTCTTCACTGCCTAGAGTTTATAACCATTCACAAGCACTCAAAACACCCCAAGGTTTATAATGCATTATAAGCTAGATTTATAGTTATTCATGACTGTTGATATATTCCATCATGAAGTGTTATGAGTGTAGTCGTAATGCACTATGATTAAATGTGCATTGTAAGTTGTTATAAATGTGCTCATAATGCGCTATAGATATGGGCTTCATAGAAAGTGTTACCCTCAAATGTTGCTAAAACTATTACCAAATTATACCTCTGAAAGACTTAGTTATCAGGTCTTGATCTGGTATGACTGAACAATAAGATGCAATTCAACATAAGAAATTAACTCATTTCATTTGGTTATTTCATTTTTAATCCACAGCCCTCTGCATCTGATCCAACCACATGCACCTCATGTGACTTGAGAATAAATGTGGTATTTTGATGTGTGAGAATGAGCAGAGCTGTGTGACTGGACAAAAAAACTGTAGAAGCATTCGCAGAGGAAAAATAAAAAAATCCTGGTATAATTTTACTAATGATGTGACCTTTTCCCAAGTATCTCACAGGCACAGAAGCTTAAAACTGTTCTTAGCATTTGCCAGGCTACAGCAACAAAAAAGCATTACACCACAACTCTGAAAGTGGTGCTCTATTCTGCTACATCATTACTGCAGAAACCCATTGCTCTTTACTGAAAACTGCTTCAGGTGCTTCAGATGTCTGCTGGAGAGCAGAGCATAGCATTTGCATTCATTTGAAATCAGCAGATAGGTTTCTGTCTCGCATTCACAAGTTTATCAGAAAATGTACGCATACACAGCAATTTATTAGACTGGTTTCATGATTTGAAGTAAGGTGAGACAGACTGTTGGCTTGCATCCTCAGGTAGACACTCAGACCAACACACAGAGACCAACACACAGAGACCAACACACAGAGACCAACACACAGAGACCAACACACACAAAGGGTCATAGCTGGCCATTACACCCACACACTGTCTCTACACACACACACACACACGCAGACACACACACACGCAGACACGCAGACACACACACACACACACACACACACACACACACACACACACACACACACACACACACACACACACACACACACACACACACACACACACACACACACACACACACACACACACACACACACACACACAGACAGACAGACACAGACAGACAGACAGACACCCACACACCCTCCGTCCGTCCGTCTTACCTATGGTGGGCCAGGTTCTCGAGGCAGCCCTCGATGAAGCGCATGCGTATCTGCCGGTCGGTGAACCAGCACACCAGCGAGCAAAGCAGCTTCTCCGCCTCGCCGATCAGGCCCTCCGATAGGTGGATCTGGGTTGTCATGGAAACAACGGAACACTGCTTTTAGATCGTGCCCGTGAGTGTGTCTGGTTTTCTTACTTTTATGAGATTTTTTTTTTTTGCTTCAAATGTACTGTTGCCGAGTAACAACATTTTCACCCCCTGTTTTTCTCTGCTGCAATTTTGTATCGAGGGTAAAAAGGCACGGCATAAGTTTCACACCGTGAAAATTCCGTGCATGTGTGAATGTCAGTGAGCATGTGCGATTGGATTGGGTTTGTTGCATGAGTGCCGTATGGAATAACACTATATGGATGTATCTTCATTTCACACACAGTGTTGTATATGTGCAAGAATACATACATTAATCCATGAATTTCCTGTGTGAGTGTGTGTGTGTGAGAGAGAGTGAAAGAGAGAGAGCGAGAGTGAGCGAGAGAGCGAGAGTGAGCGAGAGAGCGAGAGAGCGAGAGAGCGAGAGAGAGAGCGAGAGAGAGAGAGAGAGAGAGAGAGAGAGAGCGCGAGAGAGAGAGCGAGAGAGAACTGTACAGCATGTGTGGTGTATGATTACATTTTGGTATGACAACCATATAAGAATAAATAAGCAATCACACGGTTCATGTCTGATTTGCGAGTGTTCACAGGTGTGTGTGTGTGTGTGTGTGTGTGTGTGTGTGTGTGTGTGTGTGTGTGTGTACGTGCGTGTGCGTGTGCTAGTGTTTAAAGGTGTGTGTGTGCGCGCTCTTACAGCATCTGTGTACAACGTGTGTGTGTGTGTGTGTGTGTGTGTGTGTGTGTGTGTGTGTGTGTGTGTGTGTGTGTGTGTGTGTGTGTGTGTGTGTGTGTGTGTGTGCTTACAGCATCCTCATCCTGCACCAGGTCCCAGAGCAGTGTGTTGCCCTTCTTACACACGTTGTCCAGGTTGATGTCGGTAACTGCGTGGGTGGAGTACTGGTGCTTGTGGACAGAAGGGCCTGAGGGACAAACAGAGCCAGAGGCATTAGAGCAGGGATGGGCAACTTTTATGATGAGGAGGGCCACGCTTTTTAATCGCCACAATCGGAGGGCCTCATGACCGCGGATCTAACTCCAATTTGCAAAGTTATAGGTGCAGTTGGTTGCTCACTGACTGCCCATATTGTTTGGAAGGAATAAAATACTCTATACTCAATACTCCAGGGTATAATTACAACAGATTGATTCAGTAGTTGTTTTAAAAAATATGGTCATTATTTTCTTAATAATGCCTACTGTTTTTATCTACGGGTCGCATTGAGTGAGGAGGCGGGCCGCATGTGGTCCCCGGGCAGCCAGTTGCCCATCCCTGCATTAGAGAAGCAAAAACAGCATCCCATACTTTGTCTGCCTGCCTGCCTGCCTGTCAATATCAAGTGTGCTTTGGTGGCAGCAACTGCACCGGAGCCAAGAGTGGAAAATTATAAACTATACATTACCGTTCCGTTTATCAACATTTATTAAATACCCCACCCAGCATGAACTGCATGTAAATCTTAGGTTCTTCAAGAAGATAAATATGAGTTTTTAGCCAAGAGCAGTCATCTTACCTAGACCTACAAACACTCTACCTAAATGTCCGTCATTAGTGACAGATATTTGCTGATATTGGTGTTGTGTGCTCAATTCAGATGATTCCCAGATCCATTCAAATTTTAACTTGGGCAACAAGTTTGACATGGCTGCTAGCTTTTCCATGTTTAAATCTGCATTCACACCTCTAAGTACCGTTTTCTTAATAAGTGCTGAACGATCGCTAAAAAATAATGGCTGGTTGAATGCATGTTGTTAATGGGCCATTAGGCTACATCTCTGGTTGGAATAGCCTTTTACCAGTCACTGACTGGGGGAAAGAACAACTTCAGCTTGAGATCAGGTCTAACTGGGGTAATTTTAATGGTAAAAAATATGGATAAATATTCGAATATATTCGAATATCGTGTTTAATATAGAAACGAACTTCGACTATGATTTTTGGGCAAACGTCAAAGTCCTAGTGCAGGGGTTCCCAACCTTTTTCAACTTGGGGCCCACTCGAAATTGTCTCTGACCAAATGAAGAATAAAACTCAAATAAATCAACAGCAACACACACCAAAATATGATTATTATTTTGGAAAAATAATTTCAAGGTCCACTTGGAATACCTTCAGGGCCCACCAGTGGGCCCGGCCCATAGGTTGGGAACCACTGCCCTAGTGTGTGTGTGTGTGTGTGTGTGTGTGTGTGTGTGTGTGTGTGTGTGTGTGTGTGTGTGCGTGTACCTTGCACCAGGTGTTCATGGTATATGGAGGCCAGGTTAGGGAGGTGCGTGTGTGTGTATGTGTGTGTGTGTGTGTGTGTGTGTGTGTGTGTGTGTGTGTGTGTGTGTGTGTACCTTGCACCAGGTGTTCATGGTATATGGAGGCCAGGTTAGGGAGGGGTGTGTGTGTGTGTGTGTGTGTGTGTGCGCGTGTGTGTACCTTGCACCAGGTGTTCGTGGTATATGGAGGCCAGGTTGGGGAGGTGTGTGTGTGTGTGTGTGTGTGTGTGTGTGTGTGTGTGTGTGTGTGTGTGTGTGTGTGTGTGTGTGTGTGTGTGTGTGTGTACCTTGCACCAGGTGTTCATGGTATATGGAGGCCAGGTTAGGGAGGTGTGTGTGTGTGTGTGTGTGTGTGTGTGTGTAGGTGTGTGTGCGTGTGTGTGTGTGTGTGTGTGTGTGTGTGTGTGTGTGTGTGTGTGTGTGTGTGTGTACCTTGCACCAGGTGTTCGTGGTATATGGAGGCCAGGTTGGGGAGTTGTGTGTGTGTGTGTGTGCGTGCGCGTGCGTGCGTGCCTGCGTGCGTGCCTTGCACCAGGTGTTCATGGTATATGGAGGCCAGGTTAGGGAGGTGTGTGTGTGTGTGTGTGTGTGTGTGTGTGTGTGTGTGTGTGTGTGTGTGTACCTTGCACCAGGTGTTCGTGGTATATGGAGGCCAGGTTAGGGAGGTGTGTGTGTGTGTGTGTGTGTGTGTGTGTGTGTGTGTGTGTGTGTGTATGTGTGTGTGTGTGTGTGTGTGTGTGTGTGTGTGTACCTTGCACCAGGTGTTCGTGGTATATGGAGGCCAGGTTAGGGAGGTGTGTGTGTGTGTGTGTGTGTGTGTGTGTGTGTGTGTGTGTGCGTGTGTGTGTGTGTGCGTGTGTGCGTGCATGTGTGCATGTACCTTGCACCAGGTGTTCGTGGTATATGGAGGCCAGGTTGGGGAGTTGTGTGTGTGTGTGTGTGTGTGTACCTTGCACCAGGTGTTCGTGGTATATGGAGGCCAGGTTAGGGAGGTGTGTGTGTGTGTGTGTGTGTGTGTGTGTGTGTGTGTGTGTGTGTGTGTGTGTGTGTGTGTGTGTGTACCTTGCACCAGGTGTTCGTGGTATATGGAGGCCAGGTTAGGGAGGTGTGTGTGTGTGTGTGTGTGTGTGTGTGTGTGTGTGTGTGTGTGTGTGTGTGTGTGTGTGTGTGTGTGTGTGTGTGTACCTTGCACCAGGTGTTCGTGGTATATGGAGGCCAGGTTAGGGAGGTGTGTGTGTGTGTGTGTGTGTGTGTGTGTGTGTGTGTGTGTGTGTGTGTGTGTGTGTGTGTGTGTGTGTGTGTGTGTGTGTGTGTGTGTGTGTGTGTACCTTGCACCAGGTGTTCGTGGTATATGGAGGCCAGGTTAGGGAGGTGTGTGTGTGTGTGTGTGTGTGTGTGTGTGTGTGTGTGTGTGTGTGTGTGTGTGTGTGTGTGTGTGTGTGTGTGTGTGCATGCGTCACGCTGGCAAGACGCCGGCAGGCCGCACTCCTGACATGCCACCCAAACACAGGAAAAAATAAGATCTACACCCGTCGTAACTGCCGTCGAAAACGCAGAAAGTGCAAATTGTGTTGATAAAACATAAAGGCTGGAAATGTGCTTGGTCTCAAGCCTAAAATCAGCGACTAGAACTGCGCGAACAAGTGGCAAGATCCTCCGCCTAGGATGGCATATCCACGAACCAACGCCTTGCTTGGCAGACAATCAGAACGCATGGATAAACTTCGCAGGATTCAATCGCAAACTCTCTGACACAGAATGGCAACAATTCCAGGAAAAAGAGAGACTTTTTAGAAAAGCACTGGATGTAAAACTAATTAACGACAAACAAACAATTGGATTTACCGGAAGTAACCCTCGTCATTGGATTAAACTTATAACCATCTTAAACGGAGTATTCTATCGCAACGGAGTCTTTACACCAACCCACAGAGACGGGAGACCACTAGGATTACCCTTGTTAAAATATATCGCCAGAATTCTACAAAAATTCCCCATCTGCAACGCATTACCACCAAGGCCCAACCCAGAGACACTTACCGAATGGATAGACCAGCAGCTTCGCTTCGTACGAGGAACCATCCAACCTGCGCTGAGTAGAGCGTTCCAGCCACAGCGCTCGAGGGAGCCCAGAGCGGTAAGCGAGAAAGAACTAGTGCACCTCTGGCAAAACCAAAGAGGCAAGGCCATAAACATCATTCTGAATGACAGTAAATATCCAGAGCAACCCCCAGCAACAACTGATGTCACCAAGGTACACCAGCACTACACTAAGAAATGCCAGCCAACGCAGACACACCAGCTGACAAGCTGCCCCCCATGGCATGGTGCCCTCGACCCAGAAAACGCAACTAACCCCCCCACCACATCTGACTTCAGCGTAGAGGAGATCTCCAAAGTCCTCTCCAGCCTCCCAAACAACAAGGCATGTGGCGCAGATGGTGTGTCATATGAGGTGATTAAAGCAACCAAACATTTCTCAACAATGACACTTACGCAGATCTTCAATGTGTGTTTAAACAATTGCAAAGTACCCGACTCCTGGAAAGGGGCTATCATCTACAGGATACCCAAAAAGAACAACATTCCAGACGACCCATCCACCTGGAGGGATATATCCCTCCTCCCCACCATATACAAGATCTTTATGAAGTGCATGCTAAACAGAATCTTGCCATGGCTGGTGGAATCCGGAACGCTGTCACCAAAACAAAAAGCATACATCCAAAGGCGGGGAATGGATGAGCATGTCTTTTGCTTAAAGACTGCCATCGACGACTTTAAACACCAGTCATCCCGCTTTTACGCAGTGTTCCTCGACTTTAAAGACGCATTTGGATCCTTGCCCCATGGTGTAATGCTCCAGTCCCTGATGGAAATTAAGTTACCAGAACAGTACATTGAAATAGTAAAGGACGTGTATGATAACTCATTTCTGCAAGTCATATGCGGACATCAGTTGACGCAACCGGTCAAACTTGAGGTTGGGATTAAAACCGGGTGCCCTTGGAGCGCCGTGAACTTCATAGTGGCGTTAAACCAGTGGCTGAAATGGCTATGCCCCCTTGCCCCACCCGGAATTACGTCTCCAAATCCCGTCCAGGCCTTTGCAGATGATGTCCTCATAACATCGAAGGAAGAAAACGTAATTGCCAACATGCTCTCAAGAACCGAGCGTTTCCTGCAATGGTCTGGGCTTGAGGTCAAGGCCAGCAAATGCGCAGTGTTCTACGAACGGCGCAGTGGCGGCAACAGGTGGTATTGGGCTAAGCACGACCACCCTCCCTCATTCACCATAGCTGGGAACGAGATTAAAGTATACTCAAGACACGAGACATATAGGTACCTGGGCCACATGTTCAATATAGCTGGGGAGTGGCACGAACAACTTGGAGAGATCCGCGACGAATACTTGGAGAGGCTACATCAAATAGACCAATGCCCTCTGCCTGTCTGCATGAAACTCCAGGCAGTGCGTGATGTAGCCCTATGCAAAATCCAACATTTATTCGCAAACATACACATAACTAAGAAAATGCTTAACGAACTGAATGACAAAACCGTGGAGTTGGTGAGGAAATGGCTAAGCCTAAATTCACATACAACCAGAAGCATCATCTTTTTGAAAAAATCAGACGGGGGACTTGGAGTCCCAAACATTACATGGACATACACGGCCACCCGAATAAACCACCTGTTGTGCATGCTGAACAGCGATGATGCGACAGTTCGGGACATGGCTCGGGGCTCTCTACTTCTGGATATGAGGAAGCGCAATATTCCATTAGCCCCTATCGGCGAACCAAGTTTCCTGGGCTTCAAAAAGAAAACAAGTGGGAAATTAGACAGCAATGCCAGTGGATATGGAGTACGGTCTGACTGGCCAGATTTAAATGACCTATGCACAAGTAACAACGTGGAGCTCAGATGGGTAAATAGGAGTGGAGCTCAGGTCATCGTCAGCGAGGAGCTTTTAATGGACCCTGATGTTCGTGCAGAAGCGACTCTACACCATGACGAAACCAGCAAAGTGATCAGCAGCAGGATGTGCAGGTACGAAATTATGCATTACCTCCATTCACAAGAACGCGCCCACTGGCTGAATTTGCGACTTCAAGGCAAAGTCGCGTGCCTACAGTGCGCTGACCATACGGTCTCTCACTCCGCGCTCCATAATCCAGCTGTCAATACAGGCATTCTTAAATTTGTAATTAAAGCTAGGCTCCAAGTTCTCCCTACTCAATATAACCTTTCTCTCTGGTACCCAATGCGCCATAAACCATTCTGCCTGTTACATACTGACGAGACTATAGAATCTACAGCGCACATCATGAATGCCTGTATTGCTTTTAAAGGCCTGTACACCGCCCGTCACAACCGCATTGTGGACATTACTGCAACAGAACTGCGCAAACTACATGGACCAACAAATGTACACACAGACAGAAAAATCAACCCAAACTGGTTTTCCCATTTGACCACCAATGATGTTCTGGACAATGTTCTTAAAGACTGCCCTAACACCCCTGACATTGTTCTTGTGGATGAGACTCTAAAAACCATCACAGTTGTGGAAATAGGATGCTGCTTTGATGCATATATGGACCTGTGCTTTGCTGAAAAATGTGTTAAGTATCAACCAGTAATTCATGCATTGACAGTAAGTGGCTACAAAACATCCATGGTGGCACTTATCTATGGTAGCCTTGGACATGTTCATAAATTGTGTGTCAGAGGTTTGCAAATAGCTGGACTAAATAAGAAGAAAGCAAAACAGATAGCCAAGTATTGTTCAATATCTGCAGTTATAGGCAGTCTGCATATTTGGAGGAGGAGATGCCACTTGTATCCCTGAATAGGCTTCAGGCCAGTATAACTTTTGCATTTATGTAGAAGACACATTATTGCTACTTTAATATTGTTTGGGGCGCTGTATTGTTTCTCAATAATTATTGGTCCTCCCAAATAAAATAATCAAAATGTGTGTACCTTGCACCAGGTGTTCGTGGTATATGGAGGCCAGGTTAGGGAGGTGTGTGTGTGTGTGTGTGTGTGTGTGTGTGTGTGTGTGTGTGTGTGCATGCGTGCGTGCGTGCGTGCGTACCTTGCACCAGGTGTTCGTGGTATATGGAGGCCAGGTTGGGGAGGTGTGTGTGTGTGTGTGTGTGTGTGTGTGTGTGTGTGTGTGTGTGTGTGTGTGTGCGTGCGTACCTTGCACCAGGTGTTCATGGTATATGGAGGCCAGGTTGGGGAGGTGTGTGTGTGTGCGTGCGCGTGCGTGCGTGCCTGCGTGCGTGCCTTGCACCAGGTGTTCATGGTATATGGAGGCCAGGTTAGGGAGGTGTGTGTGTGTGCGCGCCCGTGTGTGTGTGTGTGTGTGTGTGTGTGTGTGTGTGTGTGTGTGTGTACCTTGCACCAGGTGTTCATGGTATATGGAGGCCAGGTTGGGGAGGTGTGTGTGTGTGTGTGTGTGTGTGTGTGTGTGTGTGTGTGTGTGTGTGTGTGTGTGTACCTTGCACCAGGTGTTCGTGGTATATGGAGGCCAGGTTGGGGAGGTGTGTGTGTGTGTGTGTGTGTGTGTGTGTGTGTGTGTACCTTGCACCAGGTGTTCATGGTATATGGAGGCCAGGTTGGGGAGGTGTGTGTGTGTGTGTGTGTGTGTGTGTGTGCGTGTGTGTGCGTGTGTGTGCGTGTGTGCGTGCGTGCGTGCGTGCGTGTGTGTACCTTGCACCAGGTGTTCGTGGTATATGGAGGCCAGGTTGGGGAGGTGTGTGTGTGTGTGTGTGTGTGTGTGTGTGTGTGTGTGTGTGTGCGTGCGTGCGTGCGTGCGTGTGTGCGTGTGTGTGTACCTTGCACCAGGTGTTCGTGGTATATGGAGGCCAGGTTGGGGAGGTGTGTGTGGGCGTGTGTGTGTGTGTGTGTGTGTGTGTGTGTGTGTGTGTGTGTGTGTGTGTGTGTGTGTGTGTGTGTGTGTGTGTACCTTGCACCAGGTGTTCGTGGTATATGGAGGCCAGGTTGGGGAGGTGCTGCTGCAGGTGGGAGCTGAGCTCCGCGTGGGAGTTGATCTGTACCAGCTCCTCCTCACAGCCAGACTCCTCCCCATCGAAGTCCGCCATGTTCTTCTCCGATTTGGCGCTCACCTGGAGGGTTGGTTGGCATGTTCAGTTTATTTAGGACAAAAAGAAGGTATCGCACACCAATGTCGTCTTTTTGAGGCCGAAACGTCATTTCAGATAAAACATTGAGCAGATCATGCTGCATCATCTTCATTTTCTTTCTCAAATAAGAACTGTGGCCGTCATGACCAACACAGGTACAACATAGAGGTACAAACAGTACTTCTAAAAAACAAAAAACATCCAATAATGATAAAATAAAATACAACCACCATGTTGACTGCAGTATTTTCCTTTATTTTGTAAGGCAGATATTAACCTATATAAAATACTTATTAAGGGCGCGATCACATTGGACGTGGATTTTACTGTAGGAAGCGTATCTGTTCTACTTTTTGTTAAAAAAAATGAGCCAATCGGGTGTATGGCTAAGTGTTCGTGTCCGGATTCAGCAGTTGCAATGAACCATGATAACAAGCTGAACCGCCTGACACAGCGAGCAGCTGGATTAAGGGGAGAGAGGTAAAAATGATTTATTTAACTCAAGGAGAGATGGAAAATGGGCTCACTTCCAAAATGGGACAATATTGCTTTAAGTTTTTTGTCTTTAGAGTATGCTTGCATTTCAATATAAAAAAAATCATGCAACTAATGTGATTTGTCACATCAAACAACAAGTTACATGTTAAAAGTGGCAAGTGAAACTGAAATTGTGATTAGCCTCAGCCAAGTTTTACCAGAATTTGGCAGGTGCTAACGTCAAGCCCTGGACTGGATGAATAGTTGTTGTCCCTCACCTGCGAGCTGCTGCAGCTCACGTCGTCTGCACTCAGCATGTCCTCCATCACGTGACTGGAAACACACAGGCAGACACAGGTGCGCAAAGACATTAATATACACATAGGCAGACACAGGTGTACAAAGACAATAATATACACTCATGGGCAGACACAGGTGCACAAAGACATTAATATACACACATAGGCAGACACAGGTGTACAAAGACATTAATATACACACATAGGCAGACACAGGTGTACAAAGACATTAATATACACAAACGCAGACACAGGTGCGCAAAGACATTAATATACACACATAGGCAGACACAGGTGTGCAAAGACATTAATAGACACACAGGTAGACACAACTGCGCAAAGACATTAATATACACACATAGGCAGACACAGGTGCGGAAAGACATTAATATACACATAAGCTTAGAGATTTCCTCACTGACAGGCAGACAGGAAGTGTTATTTTTTTCTTGCAATTATTTTAGCAAAACCACTATTTAAATAAATTAACATTTCATCATTAAATCATTTTTTTATTTTTTTATTTTAAATCATTTATAACACTCGTACACTCATGGAAAGTGAGTAACTTAAGTTTCTGAAAGGTGGAGATAGAAGTTTTCTGCCAGACAGCGACGATATTCACCAACACATACAAATCAGATGTCAAGGTCTGCATTATTTTAAGGCTGTTTTTCAGCTGTTTCTCATAGAAGGAAGTCTATATGTGAAAAATATTTCACATAATTCCACAATGTTCCAGACTTAGTTCCTCAACATTACTCATCAATTTTCATCAGAAAACACTGATTTTGGTCACCAATACAGCTGTATTTTAGACACCCAATCAGGAGAAATATGAGCCATCATATCAGGACATGAACAGGCATGCAAACTGGCCAGGAGTTAAAAAAAGGTGAGAAGGGTTTGGGAACAGGATTTGGGAAGATGAAAATAAGACACCACCACTCCAACCTCTCTGTAAAACATGTATCTGTATCTGTACATTTTTTTGATACCTACACCTGCAGTGAGGCACTTGGCTCGTGCGCCATCATTCAAAACATAATGTTGGGTGGAAAACACCATAGCCAGGCACCCTTACCCTTCGTGGTGGTGATGATGATGGTGGTGGTGGTGGTGGTGATGGTGCTGTGGGTTGATAAACCTCCGGCAGTTGAACAGCTCGTTGCCCATGGCCTCCCCCAGGAAGTCCCCAGGCCTGGGGTGTGGAAGGCAGGAGGGGTCCTGGCCGGACGGAGGCCCCTGCTGCTGCTGCTGGGGAGGTGGGGGACCTTGGGGACCGTGCAGCGGCCCCATCTCCGGACCCAGGGGCCCCTGTTGATGAGGATGTGGATGTGGATGATGCTGCTGCTGCTGCTGATGTTGAGAAGTCTGTGGTTGAGGCCCCTGTTGCGGGGTTAAGTGTTGATGGTGATGATGCTGTTGTTGCTGTGACAATAGGTGATGCTGCTGCTGTTGTTGCTGCTGCTGGGAGAGCATGTGGTGCTGCTGGGACATTTGCTGTGGATGCTGCTGTTGGAGATGCTGAGGGTGCTGATGAGGGTGATGCTGATGCTGATGCTGCTGCTGATGATGATGGTGATGATGGTGTTGGTGGTCTGCTCCTCGCTCCGCCATGGCGGGGTCCAGACACACGCCGGACGAGGAGGTGGTGGAGGAGGAGGTGCAGGGGTCCACCATCATCCTCATGGAGGAGTAGGTGGGCGTGGAGGCAGACGAGGTGCCAACGCAGGAGGACGAGGAGGAGGAGGTGGAGATGTTGCAAGAGGAAGATGTCGAGGCTACGACCGCAGCGGCAGCGGCAGCAGCTGCGGCAGCCATTACAGACGCCGATACAGACACGGAAGCCGACGACGTGGAAGGGGAGGGGTCTGATTGAAAGGGGAGGGGCTTTGTTTTCGGAGGGGAAGGTCCAGGCCCGGGTCCCGGACCAGGAAGTTGGCCTGGCCCAGGTAAGGTGACCGCAGTACACGAGGACGATGATGGCGTGGACGACAAAGCGGAGGTTGTAGGACCAGACATTGGCATGGAGGACACTAAACCAGCGCCACCTCCACCGCTAGCGTTACTGTTGCTGGTGCCGGGGGTAGGGTTGGTGCCACTGGTTGCCGGGCCGATGCCAATGCCAACACCCACGCCCGCCCCCATGCCAGGGCGCTCGGGCGGAGGCTGGATCTCCCCCAGCGGCTCCCCTGCTTTCCTCTTCCTCAGCTCTGACGATGAGGAGGACGTGGACAATAAGGGCGTTGAAGTGGACGGGACTGACGAAGGCACGGTCTGGGGCGTCTCCCCCCGCAACTCCTTCTGACGCTTCCCCGCTTCCGTCGTCGCATTTGTCGTCGTCACGGCACCCGTTGCTACCGACGACGTCGTCGACGCGGTTGATATTGCCATGGCAACCGGCCTCTGATTGGACAAGGCGTTTGCCGTTTCCTCCTCGTCGTCGTCTTCGTCATCATCTTCATCCTCGTCGTCGTCGTCCTCTTCTTCTTCTTCCTCTTCCTCCTCTTCTTCTTCTTCTTCCTCCTCTTTGAGCACCTCGCTGTCTGCCATGTCGTCGGAATGCAGCTCTGAGCCGGGGCTGCCGGCCGATTGGCTGGCTCGGCTAGAGGCCGCCTCCTCCTCGTTGCTGGAGGCGTCGCCGTCCGAGCGCCCGCTGCTGCTGTCCGGCCCGCTGCTGCCTTCCTCGCCGCTGTTGGCCGTCTCGTCAGAGCTGCCCTGCAGTGACTCCTACAGGACAGGAGGAGAATTACACAATTAGAATAATGTGTAGTATAATTATAGCACATTAGATTACATTAATATAGTATTTAAGTATTGTCAGAGCATTATAGTATTGTGAGAGTTGCCCTGCAGCGTCTCCTACAGGACGGGAAGAGAATTACAATACAACTAAGTACACAGTATAGCACAGTGTAAGGTCATCCAGTAGTTGCAACTCCCACATGTAAGGAGGAAAATTACATTAGATTGAAAATCAGGCATTGCATTTGCCTCCTGCTGTCTTCTACACTACTGTTGGCCATCTCATTATAGCTGCATGTGCATATGTACTCTATGTGCCTGCAGGGCTTGACATTAACTGTTTCGCTTGCTGGCCATTGTGGCTAGTGCTTTTGATATTGCTTCTTTTTTTTAATTTATCATGGCGCTTTCTAACTTCAGATGATGAGGTGCTACAGCAAGATGATGAGTGCACAGCTTTCTACATGGACATAAATCATACAAATAGAAACTGAGTATCTGAGCTTTTTCTCAAACTTTCAGACAATTGATACACAATTAACAGGGGGCAAAGTGCAGAGTATACCCTTTTAAAATGCTGATATGTCATACCATATAATGAACTACCTGCCAAATTGGCTAGTGACACTGAAATTGTTAGTAGCCACAGCCAAGTTTTACCAGCATTTGGCCGGTTGGCAGGTGCCAGTGTCAAGCCCTGTGTGCCTGTCTTTTTCAAGTAGGAACCCACCCCTCATTCGTTGGTGAGAACACTTTCTTGGTTTCTCTTCCAGTGAGATTTACCCCTTAAATAATTTCTTTAAAAGTGTCCATATTGGCACCGCAGGGTAATATCACTCTTTGTTGATAACGCAGCATAGGCTGTGAAATGAGGACATGTAACCTCCCCTGGCCAGCCTGATGGGTAACAGGTTTGTGCTTTCCCACAGCACCTGATAAATAACATTGGCACGACCAGGAAAAAGCACAGCATATCTGATCAGAGTCCCTGAACTTACAGTCACCGCCAAAGTCCTTTCACAATACCTAAGGTATAAAAAGAGACTGATCACAGACTCAAAATCCCAACACAGCCACTGCTACTTTGGCGACCAGTATTGCCATTACAGCCACAATAACTGCCAGCGATACACTGTATGTTCTTAAAAGGTAAGATTGCAGTGCAATAGAATGCACGTATAAATATTCATTTCTATAAGATGTTCAAATGCATAAAGTCACTCTGTTTTGTACTGCAGTGCCGTGTTGGTGACCGGTGCGGTGTGGTGTATCACTGTCTTTTCTGAATGAAAGATTATTGAGTGTAGAGCAGAGAGAGTGAGAGTGAGAGTGAGAGCGAGAGAAGCGATAATAAGGTATGCAACGGATTTCACCTTATACAGAGCAGGGAAAGCTGGTTATTTTTATGTCAGTATCATAGGATGCATAGTTCTATGTTTTCATTAATTTTATATTTACCATTACAAACTATAGAATCAATATTATGAATAATATTAATATTATTCTTTGAATTATTTTCCCATTATTATCTGAATTGGGTATAAAAGCTCATAACCTTAATTTTGTTTTCTTTTTATTCACAAGGACATTGAATATGAAGGCCTTCATCCCACTGCTGGTGCTGCTGCTATTCTCTACATGTGGAGCTCAGACTGAAGTCCAGACTGAGAGCCAGACCACTGGGGATGTTGCTTATGCTGCTGCTGCTGGTGGTGACGTCTTTACTACCCAGCTGGATGTCTCTGCTGAGCTTAAGGAGCTAAAAGACATGGTGGTGGAGCTGAGGGTACATATGTCAGCCACCCAGACCAGACTGACTGCTAGTGAAGCTGAAGTGATGAATCTGAGAAAATAAAATACAGCCCAGTCAACTGATCTAAGGTCACTTGCTGAGAGGCTGGCAGTCACTGAGGCGGTAATGGAGTGCATGAAAAAAGACACTGCAGAACAACGCTCAGACCTCGCCGCTACAAAGACTGAATTGGTGAACTTGACCAAGGAAAACGCAGCACAAGTGATCAGACTGGCTGCCACCGAGACTGAAGTAGAAGACCTGCAGATGAACAGTGTAGCGCATGAGGATGAGCTGGCAGCTCTCAAGACCAGACTGGCAACCACTGAAACTGAAGTACAGAGTCTGGAGGAGTTCCAAGAGAAATCCAAGGTGGCGTTCTCTGCAGGTCTGACTGACTCAGGATACATCACAGCTGGAAGCAATAAATTGAACTTGGTCTTCACGAATGTGATCACGAATGCTGGACAGGCCTACAGCAGCACAACAGGCTTCTTCACAGCTCCGGTCAAGGGGGTCTACTACTTCAGGCTCACGGTTAAGGATATTCTAGACTCTGGACGCTGGATGGCCATCATCATGCATAAGAATGGTCAGCCAGTGGTGTTGTTGGAGAGGGGGGGCCACATTAATGGACAGCGTCACTACCTGTCCAGTGGACTGGTTCTACTGTTGGACGAGGGGGATGTGATCAACATTATGCTACCAGGAGGCATGAGGCTCTACGATGACTCTCGCAATTTCAGCACCTTCAGTGGCTTCCTGCTTTTCCCTATGTGAATTGAATAAAATCCCTATGACGACTCCCTATTCATTTTGTTGGGCAATTCATTGTTATGTAAATCATTACCATGTGCAAATTACTGCAGATAAGCTGGTTTTTCATTGCCCTAATAATTAATAGTTAAATGACAGGTCTTCATGGATAGAAAGGACACACATCACCACTGCGAACAATGTAATCTAAAATTCACTCACTGATTCACAACATGAACAAATGTTAGCCAACTTAATCTATTTACACACTAAACTTGCACCCTCACCCTCATTAGAACACTTTGGAATTGGCGCAGGAGGTAGAACACCAACAGAGGACCCCCTGTCTTTGTTTTGGCCTATTCATGCTTTTATTGAGATACGACGGTAGTATTGGAGACTGACAGGAAATCAGTGGCCGATTGAGATGGAAAAGGATTGGGAAATGTCCTAGGGTCAGACTCAAATCCAGGTGCCCGGATTAATGGTATGGGTCATTAGCCCACTGAACTATGGCACTCAAGAGATTTACCCCTTTAACCAACACTCATTTCAAGTTTATTGTTGCACTGCATCGCATTTTGATGATAATTCAGAAGCTAAAACTACAGGATGGGGTGAAATGAGGGTTTGTGCTCTCCGACGACACTGATAACTGAATACGCAGACATGATCGGGCAACAACAAAGAAAGTGCTGAGCACTGTGCCCCTGGACTTATCGTCACCCAAATTCCTTACATAATTCCCAAGGTCTAAAAAGAGGCTGATCGCAGACTCAAAATCCCTACTGCAGCCACTATTCCTGCAAGTGACAGACTGTGTGGCACTACTGTGAGTGACTGCAAGTGACAAGATTCGGGGTTTCGTAAAGGTAAGTTCAATGTTGAAAAGAAATTCCCACCAATTTGAACAGGAGTTTGTATTGCTACCCTTGACTTGCAAGTACTCAAAGACACATTATTTTTTTGCTCACCCCTTTCTGAGGACACGACTTTGGCTCATACTTAACATTGATACTAACAAATTACTTAAAATTGGTATGTTTGGAGGCATAGAAAAAGTCCTTAACACCGTTATTTTCTGTCTCACCCCTTCACAGTGACATTGAAGATGAAGGTTGCCATCCCACTGCTGGTGCTGCTGTTATTCTCCATGTGTGGAGCTCAGACCAAAGTCCAGACTGACAGCAAGAGCTCTGGGGATACTGCTGCTGCTGGTGAAGTCTCTACTACCCAGCTGGACATCTATACTGAGCTGAAGGAACTCCGAGACATGGTGGTGGAACAGAGCGTACTGCTGAGAGTCACCCAGAACGAGGTGGACAGAGTGGTGTCAGAGCTGAAGGAGATGGATGTACTGAAGACCAGGCTGGCTGCTAGCGAAGCTGAAGTGATGAATCTGAGGAAGGAAACTGCTGCACAGTCAGCTGATCTGAGGGCAGTTGCTGAGAGACTGGCCGTCACTGAGACGGACATGGAACACGTGAAGAGAGACACTGCAGCACAGCGCACAGACCTGACCACTATGAAGACTGAAGTGATGAACTTGACCAAGGAAAAAGCAGAACTAGAAATCAGACTGGCTGCCACTGAGACTGAAGTGGCTGCCACTGAGACTGAAGTAGAGGACCTGAAGATGGAGAGCGCAGCAAACAAGCAAGAGCTGGCTGCCCTGAAGACCAGACTGGCAGCTACTGAAACGAGGACAGACGATTTGAAGGTGGAAAATGAAGCCCAAGAGGCAGAGCTGACAGCAGTGAAGACTGGACTGGCAACCACTGAGGCTGAAGTAGAGAATCAGAGGGCCCTCCAAGAGAAATCCAGAGTGGCATTCTCTGTGGGACTGACTGACTCGGGATACATCACGGCTGGGAGCAGCAACATGAACTTGGTCTTCACAAATGTGATCACAAACGCTGGACAGGCCTACAGCAGCACGACAGGCTTCTTCACAGCCCCAGTCAAGGGGGTCTACTACTTCAGGCTCACTACTATGGATTTCCTGGACTCCCGCTGGATGGGTCTCTGGATGTATAAAAACGGTAAATCGGTAATGTTTTTGGATAGGCGCCATGACGACGGACTGCGACACTTTCTGTCTGGTGGTCTGGTTCTGCAGCTGGAAGAGGGAGACCTAGTGAACCTGGTCTTACCAAGTGGCTACAGGCTCTTCGATAACGGTAATAATTTCTGCACCTTCAGTGGCTTCCTGCTTTTCCCTCTATCTGTGAATTGAATAAAATCCCTGCTATAATGATTCACCATTCGTTTTGTTGGGCAATGCACTGTGAAATGATGTAAATCATCATCATGAGCAAATAAAAATCAATGTTTAACAATAGCTGATATACTGGTTTATCATTGCACTAATAATGCATGAAGACATGAGTCACCTCTGAAAACAATATCATCTAAAATGGTTCCTTACTAGCCAGGCCACGCCCTCCTAGTGACGCAACACCTTCGGCGTTGCAACTAGTCAGGTCAAGAGCAATGCAAGTACTTTCTGAGTTCCCGAAAATACGGGAACTCCTTTCACTTTGTCGTAAAAAGTAAACAACCATACGCAAACCAAGGTAGGCAGGTCAACCATGCAGTTTGGGAAATGTTAGTTGTCATGCTCTTGGTGAGACCAAGTCTCGAAGAGATTTGAACGTCGATGACAATCAGGCTAGTTCCTTACCCCTCTGATCCACGGCACCAAGATTTACTCCTTTTAACAAAAATCATAATCATGTTTATTGTTGCACTGCATCACATTTTAGGTGATAATTCAGCTGCTAAAACTACATGAGAGGGTGAAATGAGGACATGCCCAATCTGATGGGTAACAGGTTTGTATCTCTGTGTCTGAAAGTCTCTGCTGTCCCCTCTTGGTCCCTCATGATATGTCTGTGTCTGTGTCTGTGTCTGTGTGTGTGTCTGTGTGTGTGTCTGTGTGTGTGTGTGTGTGTGTGTGTGTGTGTGTGTGTGTGTGTGTGTGTGTGTGTGTGTGTGTGTGTGAGTGTGTGAGTGAGTGAGTGAGTGAGTGAGTGAGTGAGTGAGTGAGTGTGTGTGTGTGTGTGTGCATGCTGTACCTCTGTGTCTGAGAGTCTCTGCTGTCCCCTCTTGCTGCCGGTCATGATCTGTTCGTCCATCTCCAAGTCGCTTCCTCCGCTGTGATGAGTATCGCTGTTGTCACTGCTCTCTGGGCTCGCCGCAGGGGACCCTGGGAAATAAACAAACAAACAAACAAACAAACAACAAATAAATAAACACAACTGGTCACTTATTCAGCAGCAGCTTTGGAGGGCACTGATGTTTTTTTCAAAAAAAAATAAAATAAATTAACGCAAGAAAGAAATATACAAACACACAAAACTGGTAAATTATTCAATCAGCATTTAAGAGAAAGCTGGGAAAATGCACAAAAAACACAAATAACAAACAAATATTTTATTGAACTGGTTCAGGCTACAATATAACCACTGTGTATTTTTTTTAAAAGCACCAAATTGCTTTGTGTTGAATTTTCAAATCATAAAGTGCAGACATACTCACTCTGAGAGACAGATAAAAACATGCAAACAAAAAGCACCAAAACTGTCTGTGTCTGTCTGTGTCCATCTCTCACACACACACACACACACACACACACACACACACACACACACACACACACACACACACACACACACACACACACACACACACACACACACACACACACACACACACACACACACACACACACACACACACACACACAAGCGGACGTGCACATGCACTCAGGGGTAGTCATGTGTAAGCGATTAGAGCGTCAGACTTGTAACCCAAAAGGTTGCCGGTTCGACTCCCGACCCGCCAGGTTGGTGGGGGGAGTAATTAACCAGTGCTCTCCCCCATCCTCCTCCATGACTGAGGTACCCCGAGCATTCCTTGGGGCGCCATTGGGGGCTGCCCCCTTGCACGGGTGAAGCATAAATGCAATTTCGTTGTGTGCAGTGAACATTTGTGGGCTGTGGAGCGCTGTGTCACAATGACAATGGGAGTTGGAGCTTCCCAGTTGGACTTTCACTTCACTTTCTTTTCACTCCTGCACCCACCCTTCTTATTTGCCATTTGGAGGTTGGTGTTGAGTAGCGAGGCAAAGGAGCTCTGTCTGTCTGTCTGTCTGTCTGTCTGTCTGTCTGTCTGTCTGTCTGTCTGTCTGTCTGTCTGTCTGTCTGTCTGTCTGTCTGTCTGTCTGTCTGTCTGTCTGTCTGTCTGATCTCGAGCACATGTTCGGCTACACACATGCATTCACACGCACACGCACACGCATACTCCTCCTCCTCCTCCTCCTCCTCCTCCACTCACCCTTCTTGTTGCCCATGGGGAGGTTGGTGTTGAGCAGCGAGGCGAAGGAGCTCTGCTTGGAGAGCTGGGCCTTGGCCGCCAGGGCGTTGTTCCACAGGGCCTTGATCAGCATGGACGCCAGGTACAGGGTCTACAGGACACACACACACGCACGCACACACACACGGATACGCACAGACACACACGCAGACACACCCACACGCGGACACACACACACGCGGACACACACACACGCGGACACACACACACGCGGACACACACACACGCGGACACACACACACGCGGACACACACACACACACACACAAAACAATTTAATGGTGAGTGAACAAACTGGGTACATAAAAAATATTATTACACAGAAAGAATTTGCCTCGTCACAAGTGTGTGTGTGTGTGTGTGTGTGTGTGTGTGTGTGTGTGTGTGTGTGTGTGTGTGTGTGTGTGTGTGTGTGTGTGTGTGTTTGTCGGTCCGTGCATGCGTTTCTGTCCTCACCTGTTCTGTGTGTGCGCTGGGGTGCAGTCCGGAGACCAGGTTGAGCACATGTCTGAGAGGCACGGGGTCCAGGTTCTTGATGAGCGAGGGGAACAGGTCGTGGACATACCGGCTGCAGTGTTTCAGCTGCTGAGACCAGACAAGACAACATGCACATGCACACACACACAAAGACACATAGACACATACACAAATACAGACACACGCACACACAAAGACACATGCACACACACACAAAGACACATAGACACATACACAAATACAGACACACGCACACACAAAGACACATGCACACACGCACACACAAAGACACATACACACATACAGACACACGCACACACAAAGACACATACACACATACAGACACATGCACACACAAAGACACATACACACATACAGACACACGCACACACAAAGACATATACACACATACAGACACACGCACACACAAAGACACATACACACATACAGACACACGCACACACAAAGACACATACAGACAAGCGCACACACAACCGCACGCAAAGACACATTCACACATACAGACAAACACACACAAACAAAAACGCAAAGACACATACACATACACATATACACACACGCACACACAACCACACGCAAAGGCACACATGCACATATACCGGTACAGACACACACACACACACACAACAAAACGCAAAGACACATACACATATACAGACACACACATACACGCAACCACACAGAAAAATGAATGTTAGTTATTTGCAGTCCAAGATATTTTGGTACAGTTGTCAGTTTGTTTGCACACCGAAATGCAACCTGCAACCACGCAAGTCTTCTGGTTTTCTACATCAGCGCCACTTAACCGCTAAGACAATGATTAACCTGGTGAGGCTAGAAAGAGAGACCTCTGTGTGTGCGTGTGCGTGTCCCACCTGAGCGCCTGCCCAGATGCTGTCCACATGCTGGGTGGTGTGCGTGCGTGTGTGTGTGTGTGTGTGCGTGCGTGCGTGTCGTCGACATGCAGTGTCTCTGTGTGCTTGTGAGCCATCCACGTGCGTATGCGTGTGTTACATTGCCCACCTGAGCGCCTGCCCAGATGCAGTCCACATGTTGGGTGCTCAGACGGCCCTCTGCAGCCAGGAAGTTGAGGATCACTTGGCACTGCTTGATGATCTGGAGAGATGGAGGGAGAGAGAGAGAGAGAGAGAGAGAGAGAGAGAGAGAGAGAGAGAGAGAGAGAGAGAGAGAGAGAGAGAGAGAGAGAGAGAGAGAGAGAGAGAGAGAGAGAGAGACAGACAAAGAGCAAAGAGGAATGTGATTCATTATGCTTCTGCCTAGAAAAGGTGACGCCAAATCTTGTGAGCCAAAACCATCTTAAATGCATATCAACTGATGGTACAGGTACACAACCCTTTGGAAGCTAACTCTCTTTTTAAACCCGTTTACTTCACTGTACCTGATGAGATGGATAGACTGTGTTGTTACTGAAAATCACTAAAACTCTAACCTAAGGACCAAACACAAAGTCGGCTGATTGTAAGTCAACTACACAGGTCTACTGGTGGTAACCGGTGTTGGAAGGAAAATGTGTTTCATATTTTTTATTCCTCTACTTATGTCACCTCTGCTGCTGACACTACTATGTGTAGGTAATCACAATTGATCCTTTTTATCATCTACTAGTACTGATTTTCCATTACGTATGATCCACATACAATGTGTAATTACAGTACCATAGATTAAAGCAGTACTACTTCCAACTAGCCTGATAAACCAGCCTAAATGTGAGACTGAATGTGTAATTTAGTTTGGCCCCGATGAACGATACATCCAAAGATTGTTGATGAGAACAACCTGTTGTTTTTCAACCCGTGTCTGTGCCTATAGGCCGGCGCTCTGACCAATCAGCAATCTTTCTCGTTGATGTGCTTTCCCAACATTGCGAACTTCGTCGTCACTCCCTCAAAACCCTGCCCGCTTTGATTCAAAACAAATTCAAAACAAATCTCTGCGATACGATTGGTTTGCCAGACTCAGGGCACAGTGTTCAACTGTTCGACCGATCCGAGGCCAGACCCACTCGCAGCAGAAAAAAAATCGGCGTCCAGCGGGTGGCCCTGGTTTACTAGGCTAATCAACTAATACTGATTTTCCATTACTTATGATCCACATACAATGTGTTATTACAGTACCATATATTAAAGCAGTACCACTTCCAACAGGAGTCATGAAAAACACAAAAACAGACAACAAGACTCACCTCGATGTGCAAATTTGGTCCAAATATGTGTTCCACTACGTTGTTGTTGATAAGCCAGTCCGCCAGCTCCTTGGCTATAGACCTGGGAGACACACAGCACCGCAAAGAAACATGCATCAGCCAACCATTTTGTGTACATTGGTTACATTTACATGAAAGGATCAGGAAGCGCGCTCAACACCTTGTCGTGTAATACTTTACACTGGGTGCTTAACTTCGTCAATGAATGAACTCAAATCTCAAAAATAAGTGAATAAAGAAGCACTCATCAGATTTTTCTTTTTTTAATCGCCTCACATCACAGACGTTTCGGGCTTACACCCTTCTTCAGTGTTAAATTAAGAGCAGGACAGCACTCCAAGTTTTGTGGTTTGTTGCCCGTCAGACGTTTCGGGCTGACACTGAAGAAGGTTAACCCCGAAACGTCTGACGGGCAATAAACCACAAAACTTGGAGTGCTGTCCTGCTCTTAATTTAATTCATATATTCTCGAGGAATGATTTCTAAGCCATCGCCATTTCACACTGAAGAAAGGTGTAAGCCCAAAACGTCTGTGATGTGAGGCGATTAAAAAAGAAAAAAGAAATCTGATGAGTGCTTCTTTACTCACTTATTTTTGAGATTTGAGTTACATTTACATAAGACACTTCATTCTCCATTAACTCCATTTCATTCTGACTGAAGCTTAATTCCGCTTTAAAACATCATGTACACTTCCTCATTCGGAATTAAATGAAAGATCAACGTAAACTTGACGAAACTATTTAATTCTGAATTATTAATTCAGGATTAAAAATATCATGTAAACCTTCAAACTGCCTTCAACATAATATACCGTACAAAACACATCCATTTTCATAACTACTAAACACTACTATACTATAAACCGTTAACTGCAAACTTTGGTGATGTTACAGTTTGTAATAAATAAAAAAAACCCAGCTTGTCTACAGGCCTGAGACAAAGATGATAAATACCCGCATCAGACACTCGCAACAATATTGTGTACAGTAGATAGACAGCACATGAACATGGTGTTTTTTTTTTTTTTTTAAATAAACAACAAAAGCTTGGTGATTTGAAAAGTAGTTGCTACAGTAATCAGTTAGACCTCAGACCTCAGTCCTGAATCAGCCACTCACAAAAAGCATTGTGGACAGTATACCTCATGTAGCCTATTTCATATTAGCATAATGTGATTTTCAAAACTATAAACTTTGTTGCTGACAATAAACTAGCAGTTTGCAATGGCAAACCCCATGACTAATGAACCTGATGCTGGTCATGAAACGCACACACACACAAATCTGCAGTGTAGTAGCCCCCAGACTACACACTGGTGCCATTCATCACTGAATGAACAGCTGCGAATTACACCGTGTGTGTGTGTGTGTGTGTGTGTGTGTGTGTGTGTGTGTGTGTGTGTGTGTGTGTGTGTGTGTGTGTGTGTGTGTGCGTGTGTGTGCGTGTGTGTGCGTGTGTGTGCGTGTGTGAGCGTGTGTGAGCGTGTGTGAGCGTGTGTGAGCGTGTGTGTGTGTGTGTGTGTGTGCGTGTGTGTGTGAGCGTGTGTGTGCGTGCGTGCGTGTAGAGTAAGTCTTTTCATTCAGCTGGACTGTATCCATGTGGATATAAAACAGAGTCTTCCCAGTGAAACTCAATTGGACTTTATTACAACTCCCAGACAGTGTTGCCAGATCGGGCGGTTTGGGCTACTTGGGATGGCCGTGTGCGGGTAAAAACAAGAAAAAATGGCAATTGAGCGTTTTTTTAACCGTTTTGGGCCCATAGAAACCAATGCAATTTGTTGAAATTGGGCGGAATTTAGCGCATTTTGGTGTTTTTTGAGAACCTTTTGGACGGGTTTTGATCAGACAAATCTGGCAACACTGCTCCCAGACTAGTCTGTGTCTGTCAATGGGGCTTAATAGAAAAAAGCAGAGTGTTCAACCACATGACATTGTGTGTGTGTATGAGACTGTGTGACTGTGTGTGTGTGTGTGTGTGTGTGTGTGTGTGTGTGTGTGTGTGTGTGTGTGTGTGTGTGTGTGTGTGTGTGTGTGTGTGTGTGTGTGTCTGTGTGTGTGTGTGTGTGTGTGTGTGTGTGTGTGTGTGTGTGTGTGTGTGTGTGTGTGTGTGTGTCTGTGTGTGTGTGTGTCTGTGCGTGACTCACGTCTCTGTGTCAGACACCAGCGATTCGTTGTTGCAGACGTCATTGAAGGCGTGAAGCTGATTCTGGAAAAAAGAAAGAGAAAGCAGGAGAAAAAATTAAAAGAAAGAAAAATAAGGTGAGATGAGAGAGAGAGAGAGAGAGAGGAGAGAGAGGAGGGAAGGAGGGAGAGGGAGAGGGAGAGAGAGAGAACGAGAGAGAGAGAGGGAGAGGGAGAGAGAGAGAGAGAGATTAGAGAATGAATGAAGAAATCGCATTAGAATTAGAGAAAGAAGGAAAGAAAGAGAGAGAGAGAGAGAGAGAGAGAGAGAGAGAGAGAGAGAGAGAGAGAGAGAGAGAGAGAGAGAGAGAGAGAGAGAGAGAGAGAGAGAGAGAGAGATTAGGGAACGAATGAAGAAGTAATTATGAGTAGAGGTCAAAGAGGTCGCCCACACAGAGCAGATGACCTTTTCCACTGTGACTTTTTACACACTGACAAATCTGACATTCCCATCTGTGGGCGAGTGTGCGTGTGTGTGCGTGTGTGTGTGTGCGTGCGTGCGTGTGCGTGCGTGCGTGCACTTCCGTTGCGTATGTGCACGCGTGTAAGTAAGCGTGACTGCATCTCTAGCTCACTGGGATCTGGCTGAATCCTCATGACTGAGGTGTACAAAGCAAAATGAAGTGACCAGTATGAGACCAGTTAGCCACCAGCTGGAGGTAAAATTTGGAGGTAAAATTTGCACTGCCATACCCAGTGAACGATTGAAAGTACAGGAGAACGGTAAAACCCTATTATTTAACTCAAGGCGAGGTGTAAAATAAGCTTATTTCCAAAAACGACAGTATCACTTTAAAAGCCAGGCCCAGGCGCTCCTTCTCTATGTGTGAGTGTGAGTGAGAGTATGTGTGTATAATACATACAGTACCCATGTCTGTGTGTGTGAGTGTATGCGTTCATGCATGTGTGCGACGTGCGTGTGTCCATTACTGTAAAAGAGTGTATGTGTGTGTGTGTGTGTGTGTGTGTGTGTGTGTGTGTGTGTGTGCGTGCGTGCGTGCGTGCGCGCTCCTCTCACCGTGATCTGGCTGAGTCCTGCGAGCCTCATGGTTAGTGTGGGGGACATGAAGTATTTGAAGGCCAGGTCCAGGCTCTCCTTGTCGAAGCACAGCGCGCTGTCCAGCGGCTCCTTCACCGTGCTCCACATCAGGTCGGCCATGTTGCGCGCCGCGCTCTGGCGCAGCTCCTGGTCCGACAGCTTGCACAGGTACCTGGCGGACAGGTAAGACACAGGTGAGACATAGGCTGTGTCTCAAATGCTACACTTGTGCACTTCGGGCACTGTTTTTCAGTGCCTAGGGCGCTCACGCTGAAAATTTGAGTTGAGCCAGTGCACTGAAAGTGCCAGGATGATCCCCTAACAATGGCGGAAAAATGCAGTGCTTGAATGATGGACACTGCACGCACTAAACGGCGGCCATGTTGACAATGACACGGAGGAAATGTGGCATTCAATTCAGTAGAAGAGTTTGGTCAACAGTCTCCTAATTCTGTAAGTTATGTTGATGGGACACCAACCTTTTCATGCCAACCAAAGTATTGCATGTGTGATTGTTGTCCTTTGGGGTGAAGGACATGCAAATACAAGCACCAGACGCTGTGCATTGTAAACAGTAACCAACTCATATTTTGGCGAGCTCATGCCATGCTCAGCCGTCACTTCCAGCGAGGGCACAGTGCATAGTGCTCAATTTTTTCCACAACACTATGCACTTAAGACCTCAGTGCACTGTGTGCACTGTGTACTGACTGTCAGTGCACTGACAAAAGTGCGTCATTTGAGACACAGACAAAGAGAAGGAGAGGGCCGGTTCATTTTATGTGTGTAGCCGTGCACTGCGGGGGCAGCCGTGGCCTAGTGGTTAGAGAGTTGGTCTTTCAATCTAGGGGTTGCAGGTTCGGATCCCCCCTGACCTCTCCCTACATCTCCATCCATGGCTGAAGTGCCCTTGAGCAAGGCACCCAACCCTACATTGCTCAAGGGACTGTAACCAATACCCTGAAAAATAATAACTAAGTCGCTTTGAATAAATGAAAGCATCAGCTAAGTGCAATGTAATGTAATGCGTGTGTGCATGTTTGTGTAAGGGAGGTGGCAGGCTGGCTAGCTGGCTGGGGGGGCAGGGGTTATCTGCTCCTGGCTCAAAAGCTTGCACATGGTGGACTTAAAGGGACACTGCGCAGGAAATGGTCAAAAAAGGTACTGCAACTATGCTGCTCATTGAAACTAGGCTCCCTATTGCCAAATTTGATCTTCACATGAAAGTTTGCTAAATAATAAACACATATTTTCTAGTATGGTCCAAGTACAGTCATTTTTGCAGCTAAAAATGGCTATTTTGAGAAATTCAAAATGGCGAACCATGGAGAAGATCCCCCTTTTCATGTATGAAAAGTGCAATTTTTCCAGTCATAATGAATACTTAGAATTTGATGGTGGTGGTAAGTATTCATGAAAAAGGTAACATTAGTGAATGGGCAGCATGAATTCTGGAAATAAACAACTAAAAATCTCACACAGTGTCCCTTTAAGTCACATGCAACCGAGTGACAACGTTTGATGTAAATGCCCCTAACATAGTTGGCAAACTACCACCAAGGTCCATGAGGCCAGGAGGCATTTTGGGGAAAAGATTTGGGAAATGACTCGGGCTGGATTCTAACCATCAGATCTCCACTTAGCTCCCACAGATATGAACTGCTTACTATATGTCTGTGTTTCAGTCACTCATTTCCTCTCACATCCTATTCTATTTTAAGACAAAGAGCGTCCCAAAAAAACAAAAAACCCTCATCCTGTTCATCATTGTTGCCGTCCTGTCTCTCACAAATTCATTTCCTTTCATTGCTATCTCAAGAACGGCCAACAATAATGTCTAAATAATGCATGAGAAACAGAAAAATGCCATGAGAAACACAGGAAGTGGGTGGGTGTCGGTCAGAAAATCAATCAATCAAGGTCCAATTTGAGTCCTTTGAATACCAGTGTGTGTAAGAAGATACACAAGGCCAAATGACTTATCTTACATGAATAGACTCATCGATTGGGTAAGCGGATTGGTGTCATTCTTTTAATACTACACTTCGTAATACCGCATTGATTCGGTTTCTCTTTTTAAAACACTGAATTGATTTTTTTTTAAGGCGAGGACTAATTCATTGGCCCAGATGGTTCAGAAAAGGGTAGCAGTGTAACACCGGCTGTTAGTGAGACTGTAATCAATGCAAAAGCAGATAGTCTTATTTAAGAGGGATACAAAAAAAAAACACTAGGCGCCATTGAGAGATTTTTTGGTGTGCAGTCCAGAACACGCCTGCATTTAACCCCTTAGCACAGTCTGGGCTATAACTTGATCAAGTCTTCATTGGTTACTTTAGACTCCAAGTTAGAAAGTCATTTATTTTCAAATATTTTGGGTGCAGGACTAGCGCGTTATGACGTTTCGGGCAGCATGCCCTTCATCAGACATGTCATATTAAATGAAAACGTATAAAAGTATACAAGACTATATTTATATACTTCAATCTTTCACTCTCCATCAGCCATCACAGGCTGTGTGTGCATCGTTAAATACGTGTATGATCTCTTTAAGAGACCATCTCACCTCTCCCCTATTGATTCATCCAAGTCACCTCCAACCATTTATTCTCTTGTCTTATAAAATATCCGTACAAAAGTATATACAAATGTATTCATAAACTTAAATGTTTCAGTCTTGTGTTCTTGTGGGCATCGTTAAATAGGTGCACTGTCTCTTTAAGAGACCCCTCACCTCCATCCCACTCCCCTCCCTTCCCCTCTCCCCCTCCTCAGCACTGCTGCTCTAATCCTGTCTGGGCCGCGCCGCGCCGCGCCGGGTAGGGTAGGGTAGGGTCATGTGACCAGAGCTGGAGCCTTGGCCCCCGCCACCCAGCCGTCTGGCTCCTGCGAGGGTCATGTGAGGAGAGGCTCACTCGCTGCTGCCGCGCCGACTGTTGCTATGGTGAGGGGATGCTCTTCCTAGCAACCGTGCCGATGCCACTGCTGCCAGTGTGTGAATGAGTGGATTTTAAATGAAAAAAAGTGTACCGTCTTGCTATACGATAGAGACGTCATTGTGTTCATGGGACCCAATGGTTTAGAGCATGTACATGGGTGAGTGGGGGAGGGAGAGAGAGAGAGAGAGAGAGAGAGAGAGAGAGAGAGAGAGAGAGAGAGAGAGAGAGAGAGAGAGAGAGAGAGAGAGAGAGAGAGCGAGCGTGAGCGCGAGCAAAGGAGAGAATGCGTGTGAAAGTGAGTGAGTAAATGAGAGAGAATATGAATGCCATGCACACCGTGTGTGTGTGTGTGTGTGTGTGTGTGTGTGTGTATGCGTGTGTGCACACCGTGTGTGTGTGTGTGTGTGTGTGTGTGTGTGTGTGTGTGTGTGTGTGTGTGTGTGTGTGTGTGTGTGTGTGTGTGTGTGTGTACACACATATGCATGTGTGCATGTGCATAAAAATATAAAATATTGGAATGTAGAGTTCCAGAAGTGCTAAAATACAAACTGGAAGCCATCCAGCCCTTCCTCTGCCCTCCGCCTCTCCTACTCTACACTCGCTTGGAATTAGACCAGTCAAGAAGAAGAAGAAGAAGAAGAAAAAAGAAAAAGAGAAGAATGTGTGAAATCCAAAACTTGGCTCTCGCGCAAGGTTACATAAGAGCAGAGAAATCATTTTCATATGCTGCATGTGTCGCTTTGAGGCAGAAATCAACCCACTTTTCTCTCTCTCTCTCTCTCTCTCTCTCTCTCTCTCTCTCTCTCTCTCTCTCTCTCTCTCTCTCTCTACCTCTCTCTACCTCTCTCTACCTCTCTCTACCTCTCTCTACCTCTCTCTACCTCTCTCTCTCTACCTCAGTCTCCCTCTGTCTTTATCTGTCTTTTTTCTCTCTATCCATCTTTCTCTCTTTCTGTCTGTCGTTTGTGAGGAGAGTTTGGGAGATGATTAGAGGGAGTGAGAGAGAGAGAGAGAGAGAGAGAGAGAGAGAGAGAGAGAGAGAGAGAGAGAGAGAGAGAGAGAGAGAGAGAGAGAGAATGAAAGAGTGGAGCAAGACAGGGAGAGTAGAAGGATGGAGACCTCCAAGCACCAATAAAACTTGAGCTGCACACTGCCTGGTCTCTCTCTCCATCACTCTCTTTTTCATGGTCGCTCCCTCTCTCCATCTTTCTCATCCTCTTCCTTGAGCAGCTCTGCCTTTTTCTCCCTCCATCTCTCGCTCCATCTCTCTGTGTGTCTGTCTCTCTGTGTGTCTGTCTCTCTGTGTGTCTGTCTCTCTGTGTGTCTGTCTCTCTGTGTGTCTGTCTGCCTGTGTGTCTGTCTGCCTGTGTGTCTGTCTGCCTGTGTGTCTGTCTGCCTGTGTGTCTGTCTGCCTGTGTGTCTGTCTGCCTGTGTGTGTGTGTGTGTCTGTCTCTCTGTGTGTCTGTGTGTCTGTCTCTCTGTGTGTGTCTGTGTGTCTGTCTGTGTGTCTGTCGTCCTCTCCAAGCTCTGCTCGCAGACATCGCCTAAGCACCCAATAATACTCAAGCAGCTCTCTCTCCCTCACTCTGTTTCTCTCTTCTTCTTCTCCGTCTGTCTCACTCTCCCTCCATCCTCCCCATTTCTATCATCCTCTCCCAAACTCTGCTCGCAGACATCTTCCAAGCTCCGAAACTCTAGCTGCACACTGCTTTCTGTCTCTCCGTTTCTTGCTCTCTCTCCCTCTCTCTCGTCTGTCTCACTCTCCCTCCGTCCCCCCATCTCCCTCATCCTCCCTCAAACTCAGCTCACAGACATCTTTCCAAGCTCCAATAAAACTCCAGCAGCACACTGTGCCGCCGGAAGGTGAAATCTAATTGAGCAAAGCCTCGTACCCCCCCCCCCCCCAAAAAAAAATGGTACAGAGACAGGAACAGCAGAAACAAAGCAAAAACTTAACTGCAGGATTTTTTCAGCTATACACTGCGTGCCATTATTCAGGTGCGAGAGGCGCTAAACGATTTCCTTTTACCGCATTGTGAACGCTCTACTGCATTTCAGGTCTGCAATATTTTTTTTGTCTCGCTCTTTCGAGGGCGGAGTGTTAAGTGTTTAGAAAAAAAAGAGTATTATTTGGCTTTTTTATGTGCAAGTCGTTTGAAAAAAATATGAGACATTACACCGAACATGAAAAATGTTATTAGCTCGCCTTCCTGACAATACGGAAGCTCGAGTCCATGATTACATAATCGACAAATACAGCCTTCCGCTGACAACATTTAAACTGCAGACTTCTTTTTGCGCTTCTCCGATCACGAGACGTTGAAGAAAAGAGAGGGGTGGGCGCAGGCAGACCTCAGTCTGTCTGTCAGAGTGTGTGTGTGTCTGTCCGAGTGTGTGTGTGCGCGTGCGTGTGTGTGTGTGTGTGTGTGTGTGTGTCGGGGGAATGACACAGCTCATTCGTGCTGGATAGCAGAGACCAGGAGAGAAGCAGCAGAGGAAAGGAGGGAATGGAGGTAAAGGTAAAGAGAAAGGCAATATAGAAGAAAAGGAGAGGGTGGGGGTGGAACCAACACACCTAGACAGACACACAGCACGCCAACGAAATAAATGAAGAACAAAATTGAAGAGAACAAGGCATAATAATGAAGAAGCAAGCCAGAGACAGAGCAAAAAAAAAAAACAACCAAACAAAAAAATAAACAGTGCAAAAAAGAAAAACGCAGTAAAACAGAAGAGGGGTAGGATAAAGCAGAAACAAAAAAAGACGGGACAGCCAGACACCGAAACTGAAGAGTGAGGTGAGAGAGAGAGAGAGAGAGAGAGAGAGAGAGCGAGAGAGAGAGAGCGAGAGAGAGAGAAAGAAAGAGAGAGACACAGAGAAAGAAAGAGAGAGACACAGAGAGAGAGAGAGAGAGAGAGAGAAAAGAAAAGAAAAGAAACGAAAAGAAAAGAAACGAAAAGAAAAGAAACGAAAAGAAAAGAAACGAAAAGAAAAGAAAAGAAAAGAAACGAAAAGAAAAGAAAAGAAAAGAAAAGAAAAAGAGCAGTGCAACCTTAATCGACAGCAGTTAGTTCCTCTTACCTGATAACGTGCGTGCGAAAGGGGATGATGTGCTGCATGACAGCGGGAATGTGCAACCATATTCTGATCTGCAAGACAAACAAACAAACAGACAAAAACAATACAAAACAATGTTAACCAGTCAGTCAATCAATCAGCATTCCCTCTTCTTTAATTGACACGGCACATAAAGCCCCCAAGGAGGGTGGGAGGTGGTAAAGGGGGCATTCGTGGACAATCAAGGTCTGTGTGTGTGAGTGACCTACATGAATGAGAGAGAGAGAGAGAGAGAGAGAGAGAGAGAGAGAGGGGGAAGGCGGGGGGGAGAGAGAGAGAGATGGAGAGAGAGAGAGAGAGAGAGAGAGAGAGAGAGAGAGAGAGAGAGAGAGAGAGAGAGAGAGAGAGAGAGAGAGAAAGGGAGACTGTGTGGGAACTATTATGCGCATATGCAAATGCTGACCCTCTCGGTCGTTCACACTCTTTCAGCCTTGCTCGAGAATTTCCTTCCTCGCTATCTCTGTCTGTCTGTCTCTCTCACTCTCCCCCCATCTCAGTCTCTTTCTCTTTCCCTGCCTCTTTCTCTCCCTCTCTCGTTTACTTTCTTTCTTCGTTGATGATTCATTTTCGCCTTCCCGATTCTTCCCTTCACTGTCACAGTGACAAGCCGCACTTCACATGCAGCAACCAATCATCGTATGGCTGGCTCAAAGAGGGCTGGAATCTGATAGGCTGAGCGAGAGGCACCTGACAGACTGCTGGGGGTTGATTGGCTAAGGTGGTGGGATTGTGGATCGGAGCTGGCATCCAATTGGCTATGAGGGGAGGTAAGGGCTGTGATGACGATGTGGAACCGACATTGACGATGGAGTACAACCGATGAAATTGATGCAGCGCACGTGCTCACTGAAGATCTGCAACGTATTATTTATTATATATTTGTTGGACATCTGTTGTGTCAGCTGCATCGCTATGATACGCAGCTCACATGACATATGCAGCCTTTGGGCACGGTCGTGATGAAGCAGTGCTGCTTTTGCTAGGCAGAGCACATGCGCACTATACCAGTTTAATGCATACCTGTCAACCATCCCTAATATCCCGGGAAACTCCCTAATTTTGACCCATTTCCCGATTTCTTCCCGATTTGATTTTTTCCCCGGAAATATCCCGGATTTTTCACATTATCAAAAAAACACCGTCGGTCCAATAGGCTATTTATAGGCTACCCACGGCCCTGTCCGACGAGCCACACCCCCTCTTGAAGAGAGAGACAGAAGACGGTATGCCAGATACCACCAAGAATTGAAGTTTCTTAAAAATACGAGCTGTCAACCTCAAGCTCTGTAGCGCTTGTGCGCCCACTCATTTCCTCAGAAACCGTCAGTTCATGCGACGAATAAAACAGCCTCGGAACAGCGAATCATGCGATTGACCTAATCACAACCTGTACCAGCAGGAAGTTTTTCACTAACAGACAACTTGTGCGACAAAACAACAAGAAGAAACTCATTGCGCTCATTTCATTGTTTAGTTTTCATTGCATTGTTTCTCCACGCTGTAAAACGTGTGTTGAGGGATTTTAGACAGGATCTGTCTTTGCACGCGCGCTGTTGTGAAAAGCAGAGTAGAACGCACCGTCCAATCTGTCTGTCATCCCGTTGACTGTCAAAATTTGGCCTACATTTCCTGGATTTTGGCTTAAAATATGGGAATATTCCCGGATTTTAGGAGCTCAAAGTTGACAGGTATGGTTTAATGCATCCTGGTTAGAATTTTCTAACCACAATGCATCAAACTGGCAGAGCGCGCATGCACGCTACCTAGCAAAAGCAGCGCTGCTTCATCACGATCGTGCCCTTTGACTGGATGAGCGGAAGGAGATTTGGAAATAAACTCTGGTTGACTGCACACTGTTGTCTGATTGGCTGATGTGTGTGGCATCTGGACACAAGCAGACAGGTGATTGGAGGAGGGCTTACGTGGGAGACAATAAGCTTATTCGAGATACCGCAATGGCTGTATACGCATTTAGACAGCAATGCATTCTGGCTCAAAAAGTTGCATGACGGCTAGATTTCCTGTCAAACTTCAAAATTAGCCGCGAGCTGGTCTCATAGGACTCAATGTTAACTGCTAGCATGGAGGTAAAATGTGCACTGCCATAACCCGAGAACAGTTGAAAGTACAGGAGAACGGTAAAACCCTATTATTTAACTCAAGGGGAGGTGTAAAATAAGTTTATTTCCAAAAATGGGACAGTATCACTTTAAGCCTGGTTTAGACTCCTGCAACTGCAGGAGACGCACTGTCAACGCCGCGGGGGGTGGCGGCAGAACATGTATCCCCCCCTCCGAAACGACCCCTTGCAGCGCCCCCGTTTGTATGACAAGTTCATTATTTTCCCCAAACAGTATCTCCACGACCGCTCTAGGGGTCCCAGAACCCAGTCTGGGAACTACTGGGCTAATTGTGAATTGCTGCTAGCTAGCATGCGATTGGAGGAGGACTTACGTTGGAGACGATGTTGATGAAGGCGTGTGCGAGGGGGAAGGGCAGGGAGGTGGGGTTGCCGGCCTCGAAGCTGATTGGCTAATGTGTGTGGAACCTGTGATCAAGCTGGCGTGTGAATGGAGGAGGATTTACGTTGGAGACTGCCCCATGTGAATTGGCGCTAGCGTGTGATTGGAGGAGGACTTACGTTGGAGACGATGGTGATGAAGGCGTGTGCGAGGGGGAAGGGCAGGGAGGCGATATCTGATTGGCTAATGTGTGTGGAACCTATAATCAAGCTGGCGTGTGATTGGAGGAGGACTTACGTTGGAGACGATGGTGATGAAGGCGTGTGCGAGGGGGAAGGGCAGGGAGGTGGGGTTGCCGGCCTCGAAGCAGTCCTTCATCAGGGCCAGGCCGTGCTTACCGCAGAACAGGCACACGTAGCGCAACAGGTGCAGGGGCACCTCCACGTCCTACAAGACACACACACACACACACACACACACACACACACACACACACAGACACGCACACACATTAGCATTACATTGTATTTTACAAGGGACGCAGAACAGGTACACGTAGCAGCAGAGCAGGTTAAGGGGCGCCTCCACATCCTAGAAGAGACACACACTCACAGGAATGAGTACAGAACAGGCACCTGCTCTGAGGCACCTCCGCATCCTGGGATAGAGAGAGAGGCACGCGCACGCGCACACGCACGCGCACACGCACACGCACAGACACAGATACACACACACACACACACACACACACACACACACACACACACACACGGCGTGTGAAAGCATGCATGATTGTATGCAAATAGCTGGACCACAGAGTGTCATTTCACAAAGCAAGGCCACTTAGACAGGGACCGATTTATGATTCCATGGGGCCCCTAGGCCAGACAAGCCCAAAAATATGCAACAAAAAAAAAGGTTGAGAAGCACTGCTCCAGAGATTCTTTAAAGCTACACTGTGCAGGAAATGGTCAAAAAAGGTACTGCAAATCAGGTTGCCTATTGCCAAATTTGATGTTTTTATAAAAATGCACTAATTACTAAAGTAATATTTTCTAGTATGGTCCAAGTAGAGTCATTTGTGTAGCTAAAAATTGCTATTTCTGGACATTCAAAATGGCGGACCATGGAGAAGATCCCCCTTTTCATGTATGAAAAAAGCAATTTTTCCCAGTCATAATGAATACTTAGAATTTGAGGGTGGTGCTAAGCATTCATGAAAAAGGTAACATTAGTGAATGGGTAGCACGAAATCTTGAAATAAACAACTAAAAATCTCACACAGTGTACCTTTAAGTACAAACAATGGGCCAGTGGAACCTCTCTCTTATCTACTCTCTCAGACTGCTCTACAGGCATGGGAGAGCCATGTGGAGTGCATTACATGTGGCTGGCTGGGAGTGTCTACTAGCTCTGGGGACAAGGGACACACAAAGGGACAGGAAGAAACACAAAAACAGAACAAAACACTGCTATTGTCCTTCAAGGGGAAACAGACGCACGCACGCACGCACGCGCGCACACACACACATACACTTACCGACTCGCAGTCTCAAACACAAACTCACACACACACACACACACACACACACACACACACACCTCTAAACATTTTATACACATCCCACACACCCACAGACACAGACACAGACACAGACACAGACACACACACTCACAGTACCTCTCGCACCTAAATAAAAAAGCACACACTCCATTACACATGACACATACACACACAACTATGTCCTAAACACAAATGCACACGCACACATGAGCACTGACCAAGGTGCCCGCCAAAACAAGGGAGGAAGTCATCAGTCAGAAGTCATCAGCCAATCACAACGCTTGTGGCGATGGCGAGGTCAAACAAGGACTTGCTTATGCTTCCCGGGGTGTGTGTGTGTGTGTGTGGTGTGTGTGTGTGTGTGAGTGAGTGCACGCGCATGCCTGAGAGATTGTGTGTGTGTGTGTGTGTGTGTGTGTGTGTGTGTTCTTGTCATTTGTTCAGCCCAAACAAACCTGCCTTATTTTTGTACATTTAACGCCCACGCTCAATGGGTCAGAGAATGAGAGAGAGAGAGAGAGAAAATGAGAGAGAGAGAGAGAGAGAGAGAGAGAGAGAGAGAGAGAGAGAGAGAGAGAGAGAGAGAGAGAGAGAGAGAGAGAGAGAGATTTCACAAAAAAAACACAAAAGAAGGAAAGAAGGGAAAAAAAAGATGAGGTTTTTGAAAAGCGCTGAGTCAGAGTCTGGAGCATGAGAATGCTCACGGCTCAAGGACTCCACTGACTATTTTATCTGACATTTCAGAATGAGTAAGTCACCAGAAAAAAAATATGCAAATAAAAAAAGTAAAACTGAATGTGACCTGGCCTGCCTGCCTTTTGTTTTAAATTCAACTCGTCCTTGGCCAAGATACCATAACGAAACATCGCCCAATCCATGAGGACAAAAAAAAAAATGTTCATGAGGTAATTTTATCATCCCGGGCCCGCTAACGAACATTCAAACTAAACTGCAACTTAATGAGGTTTTTTTTTACTTTTTTAGCTTGTTCAGCAAGTCTGTATGTGACTTTAAGCAAGCTTTTCTCACCCTTAAAAATAAAGACTATGCTTTCTCCCTCCTATGTCCTCAATTATAAGTCGGTCTGGATAAATGCGTCTGCTAAATGTAATGTTAGAAATGAAATGACATGCTATAATACGCTTCAACTCCTTGTTATTTCAATTCAGCGTTAAAACCGGGCCAGTTACTTCTTGTCAGCCGATATACAGCTTCTCGGATCCCTAAAATCTAAAAATCTTTTACACATACTGCTTCTAGACACTCCCTCAACGAGAGAAGTCAATAGAATGTTTATGTGTTCCATGGAAGCAAGGCCTGGACAGGCGAGTAGAGTACAAGCGATGGGATGTGGGTGGATGACGAGATAAACATACAATTCAGAATGATACATGCTCAGAATAATAGCAGTGCCTATACAAAAGTGAGTAAATGTCAAGATTGTTATGCAACAAAATATTAGTTTAGGATCCTCAGCAAAGTTGAATCTTCAAGAATTTGTCAGTTTGTACAAAACATTGTTTCTTAAAGGGACACTGTGCAGGAAATGGTCAAAAAGGGTACTGCAACTATGCTGCTCATTGAAGCTGGACTGCCAATTGCCACATTTGATCTTTACATGAAAGTTTTCTTAGTAATTAACAAATATTTTCTAGTATGGTCCAAGTACAGTCATTTTTGCAGCTAAAAATGGCTATTTTTGGAAATTCAAAATGGCGGACCATGGAGAAGATCCCCCTTTTCATGTATGAAAAGTGCAATTTTTCCAGTCATAATGAATACTTAGAATTTGATGGCGGTGGTAAATATTCATGAAAAAGGTAACATTAGTGAATGGGCAGCATGAATTCTGGAAATAAATAACTAAAAATCTCACACAGTGTCCCTTTAAGACAGATGTCAACACTGCTATTTTTA
>NC_085857.1:12875286-12880286 GCF_034702125.1 Engraulis encrasicolus
CAGAGTCCTGTACGATGTCCACAAGCGTACACCAAGACCAAGGCGAGTGTCACCACCACGGACAAAGGCAGAGCAAGCAGCCGGAGACAATGCAGAACAGTCTGCGGCATTGGGACATGGCGTAGGCAAGACCACGTACCCATACCTCAAGAGGCCACAGCAAGCGGAGGCCGAGGGAAACGATGCAGGATGCCGGGGTCGGCACACACACACACCAACACCTGGAAGGAGTACAGCGTCACGAAGGAGCGCGTCCAATGCCGGCAAGCACGTAGGATGCCAGCAGCAGGAGACCCTGAGACGGCGGTCCAGGAGGCCGCAAGTCGAGAACGGGGCAAAGCCCACGTCATGACGGGAACGGCAACATGAGTGGAATAAAACCACATGTAAGGAACCGCAGCGCCCAGAAGGCTACACCACAGCGCAGCAAGTGGACGGACCAAAGGGGCGTCCAGGGATCGCTGGCAGCAAGCAGAGGGCCCCCCAGTATGGCTCAGACAGGGGTGCTGCGCAAGCCACAGCAATCACCGTGCCATGGTCCGGTTGGGCAAAACCTTGCCCAGTACCCCGGACACATAGGCCTGCAACCAAGAGTCAGAGAGGCAGGCCCGGGCAGGCGGGTCGGCCACAACGGCCCAGGGTGGCCGAGAGACGGCCAACAAGACATGGGGCACCGAGCACCCTGGCGTGCCGCAAACAATGTTGCATCACAACTCCCGCAGACGAACACATCCGCGCCGTGACATTGCGGCCGGGGCAGTGTGCCCCCAGGCTCAAGACCTTGCACGCAATGTTGCATCACAACTCCCGCAGACGAACACATCTGCGCCGTGACATTGCGGCCGGGGCAGTGTGCCCCCAGGCTCAATACCTGAACTGGTGAGGCAAGTAGAGCGTCCAGAACCGGGCCAATACCCGGGAAGGAGTCAAGGCCATAGGTGGAGGCCTCCAGTATGCCGGCCAAAATCTGATCGCCAAACCTGAGCGCAAAGCGCATACGGTCAGCCACATACGTATACGGCCAGCCACAACACACACAGAGCCCTGTAGGGGGGCGTTGGTACAGAGGGAGAGGGCCGTCCGCCCGACGAAGACAGTCAGGCTCTCCGAAGCCCTGGCAGAGAGTACGCAATTCCATGGGCAGACACACCCGGAGAGAGGGCAGGGTGGCACGTGCTGCCAAGCAGCAGGTGCAGCCACCGCAATAGAAATGTGCAACAGGCCAGGCGGGAATGGCAACAAGCCAGGCCCAGAGAAGGCACGAGACGACACAGGGCGCACTCGCCCGCGAGAAGTGAACCATCATGCCCCTGCAGCCGATAGCAGAACATGGGGCCTAACCATCCACACACCGTAGTAGCAGCCGTAGGGGCGCAGTCACCCACCGGCGCTCGGAAACAGCGAGGAGAGATCACCCACGAGGCGAGCTTAGCGAGACAACGAGGAACAGTCGTCAGAAAAAGGCAAAACATGCAGCAGGGCCGCGCACGTACAACAGAACATGGAGCGGGACCACTCCCACATACATGCCGTAGCCGCAGTGGTGTAGGCACCAAGGGCACCCCCCAGCGAGGCCATGGCGAAGTCACCAAGGGCCAACGGAGGACAACAAGCAGCAGGCTGAAGACAAAGAAAGCAGACAACTGCTTCGGGGCAGGAACGCTCACAAACAGCGGCATCAGCCACAGTGGACCACCAGAGGGCCAAGGGGCGAAACAGTCAAAGGCCCAGCAAGGTCCGAAGGACGATGCGCCAGCCATAGGGCAGTGGGCAAAGGCGGACAATAGGAGGCAGAGCGGAATCACTCGCATATAGCAGCCGCAGCCGAAGTGGCGAGGGCACCAACGGCAACCACAAGCAGCCCACGGTGAAGCCGCACACGGCCAAACGGGCCCCAGAGGATGACGTGCAACAGTCCAATGATGATGCAGACAAGCAGAAAATAGGGCATGGAGCGGAACCACTCTCACACAGCAGCAGCAGCCGTAGAGGCGTAGACACCAACGGCACACCCAAGGAGCCGACAGGCGGGACCGCCCACGGCCAACATGGTAAAGAGTAGCGAGCTACACAGCATGATCTGGAGCGAAGCCACTCCAACAGCGGCAGCAGCCATGACGGCGCGGGTGCCCTGGTGTGCTCAAGAAGCCAACGGGCGAAACCGGCCACTGCCAACCAAAGCCTGGATAACGACTCGTACCAGTCGCAAGGCGATGAATAAAAGGAAGCCAGGCCGCAGGACAGGGAGCAGGACCACTCACTGCAATGCAATCATGCAAACCATGCACATTCGATACCATCACAAAGGTACCAAGGCCCACACATCAGCCTGCAGCAGCAGTCAAGGCGTAAGCGCCGGTGGCATCATCAAGAGGCCCACAGGCGAAACCACCAGCGGCCAAACACCCAGGAGGACGACACTAAACAGTCGTAGGACAGAGATAACAGTAGCCAGAGCGAGAGCACTCATGCACAGGACCACCACAACGTACCGCAGCTGCCGTAGCTGCACAAGTGGTGACGGCATCAAGTAGCCTACAGGCGGAAACGCCCACAGCCAGATTGACGCATTAGGACGGTGGACAACAGCCGTAAGACAACGGAGAGAGGTAGGGAACAGCGGACGAGCGGGAACACTCACGCCGTACAGCCACGCAAGGGCGCAAATTGTGCAAGCATGTAGTGCCACTGTGTAACCCATGCGCACAGAAGAACGGCAGGACGTCTGGACCCCGTCAACACACCATAGCAGGCGCAGTAGCGCACGCGTCGACGGTAGTGGAGCAGCCTACAGGGCGGAAAACACCCATGGCCAGAAAACAACTCAGGGAGGCCACGTGCAAAGGTGGAGTGTTTCCGGAGGAGTGTTCAGAACAGAAGGCGTGACGGAACCATCCACATAAAATAGAAATAGCCGCAGTGGTGGGAGCACCAGCGGGATTCACAAGTAGTTCTAGCCACAGGCGAGATCACCCATGGCCACACAAACCCAAAGGGACGTTGTGGAGCAGACCCCAGATGATGAACAAAGTTGAACACATCGGACAGGGTGTAATCATGCACACACGGTAGAAGCAGCCCTCGTGGCGGAAACGCCATCGGCATGCACAAGTAGTCCCAGCCCCAGGCGAGATCACCCATGGCCAAACAAAACAGTCACCAGACTGGGAACAGAGGTAACGCAGCAGCGCTGTACCAGTTACATCCTGAAACAGGGCATGCCGCCGGTATCGGCGGCAGGCAACCGGCATGGCGGCAACAGAAACCGGCTACGTCGCGTGCATGCGGCGTGCAAGCGAGAACACTGCCACCCTGTGCCCTCCGAGCAGGAGGCTAGAGGAGGGGAGGTAGAACGTCCAACACTCCAAACAGCCAACACCACGTCCACCCTGCGGCGCGCGTCAGGCGGAGGGCCCACACATGGCCCAGCAACATGCAGGCCGCACAGGCCAAGCAGGTTAAACCCCGCCACAGGCGTTCCCAGGAAGGAGGGGCACCCGTGAGGGTCGACATCCACCCAGCAGTCGGCGCAGCAGTGGGAAAAAACCCAACATGGAAGTCGGTAGGCAGCCGAGGACACTGGGCTGACAAGCAAACAATGCAACATACACACTAGGGCGAGGGCACCCCAACGGAAGTCAATAAGGAAGCCAGCAGGGAGGCGAGGACACCAGGCAGGCGAGCAAACACTGAGAAAAAACACATAGAAGGGGCGAGAGCACCCCAACACATGCGTACACAAGCATTCAATGCAAAATATACACCAGGGGTGAGGGCATCCCAATGGTGGTCAGTAAGGAAGTCAGCAGGTAGGCGAGGACACCGCACTGACAAGTAAGCACTGACAATACACAACCCAGGGGGCGAGGGCACCCCAATGGCAGCCAAAACACATGCGTGTAAGCACACAATGCAAAATATACACCAGGGGCGAGGGCATCCCAATGGCGGACAGTAAGGAAGTCAGCAGGTAGGCGAGGACACCGCGCTGACAAGTAAGCACTGCAAATGTAATGTAAGCACTGCAAATACACAACCCAGGGGGCGAGGGCACCCCAATGGCGGTCAATAATGAAGTCAGCAGTGAGGTGAAGACACTGCGCCGAGAGAACACTGCAAATACACAACACCGGGGCGAGAGCACCCCGAGTGTAGCCAACAAGGCGCCAGCAGACAGGCGAGGACACCAAGCTGACAAGCAAGCAATGACACAAACTGCACATTGCAGTTGGCACTGGGCAGGCGCTGTCCAACCAAAGCGACTCACAGTAGGGAACATAACCACAGCCAACATCACTAGGCCGCAAGAAATGCACAGCAATACAAGTGCATGGCAAATACACATCACAGGGGCGGAGGCACCCCAACGAGGAGACAAGCAAACAAACGACCAGGTGACAACTGAGTGAGTACACAGGCAGTCGGCAGAATACAATAATACCATAATACTAAACATGGTAACAGAATAATAGAACGGTGCGTGGCCCAGTAGGGAGAACACTAGCGTCAAGTGCACACTAACCATGTAAACAATGGAGCTGGCATGTAGCGGTGCGAGGGCCCTTAGGCGAGATCACCGGGGCAATGCAAATTGTAGATGAACCACCGCCACGCAGACAAGGAAGCCGCAATGTCAAACGAGCACGTAAGTAACGGCAATACTAGAACGTAACAGAATGCGCCAACGCAAGCCAGCCCGTGGACAGGCACAGGCTGGAGGCGCAAGTACACTAGCGTATAACCAATAAGTCAGCAAGGATCGAACTATAAACTGAGGAGGAGTCGTGCGCCATAACCGCTTATCAAACAAAACCAGCGGGGGAACACTGGAAACAAAGCGAGAATCAATGAAATCTGAATTAAGCAAACGATAGCGGCGCACCAACACCACGCAAACGCCATGGTCTAACAAGCAGTTCAGCCAGCCAACAGAGAGGCGACGTTAACCACAACCGCTTACCAAACAAAACAGCGGCGGGAAACACCGCTGGAAAGTTGGA
>NC_085857.1:12885286-12887786 GCF_034702125.1 Engraulis encrasicolus
TGTGTGTGTGTCTGTGTGTGTGTGTCTCTGTCTGTGTCTCTGTCTGTGTCTCTGTCTGTGTGTCTGTCTGTGTGTCTGTCTGTGTGTGTGTCTGCGTGTGTGTCTGCGTGTGTGTGTCTGCGTGTGTGTGTCTGCGTGTGTGTGTCTGCGTGTGTGTGTCTGCGTGTGTGTGTCTGCGTGTGTGTGTCTGCGTGTGTGTGTCTGCGTGTGTGTGTCTGCGTGTGTGTGTCTGCGTGTGTGTGTCTGCGTGTGTGTGTCTGCGTGTGTGTGTCTGCGTGTGTGTGTCTGCGTGTGTGTGTGTGTCTGTGCGCTCCTCTTACCTCTATGGTGGGGTGTGTGTTGTGTTTGTAGGCCGTGTACAGAGGGAACTGGATCTGGAATATCTTGGCCACACACAGCAGCAGCTTCTCCCGGTCCTCCGTACTCCAGGAGGCAAAGGCATCCAGGGGGGGCTCCCCGCCGTCGCCACCCGACATCATCACCCCCTCGCCCAGACGTGGGTTCTCCGACCTCCCCTGGTGGTGGGGGTGGTGGTGACCCGGTCCTAACTGTTGCTGTTGCTGTTGATTCTGTTGTTCTTGGTTCTGGTTATTGTTATTATTATTAGGACCCAAGTTCTGGTTCTGGTTCTTAGCGTCCGACAGTTCCGATCCCTCCGCGCCACCACCACCACCGCCGCCGCCATCCTCCTCCGCCGAATCGCGTTCCACGTTGAGCGGCTCGTCTGAGGCGGGTGAGGACTGCGGCCGTGGTGGTGGCTGTGGTTGTTGTTGGTTGCATACTCCACCACCATCTCCTTCGATTCCACCACCGCCCCAGTCGGATCCGGCTGTGTCGACGCCAGGCCCACCAGCTCCGGCGCCAGCGATGCCAACGCCAGCGGTGGTGCCGTCTCCAGGGTTGCCACCACCTCCAGCAGCGATGCGGTTGGCATGGGCACTACAGAGGCGGTCCCTCAGGGTGGTGACCTGGAAGTTCAAGGTCGATGTCAAGGTCAGGTCAATGTCAATGGCAGCTCTATTCTCATGCAAATCATGCACCAATTCATTTTACCATAGGACTTGGACTAGAAATTCATGCCACAATGCAAAGCAAAGTGTAATACTAAACTTAATACATAGTATAGACAAGAACTAAGGGACAGCTTCGTAACACAGGTCATTAGGATGAATCACTGCCATAAAGCACCTTGGGCAAGAGTCATGTTATAGAATTCTTCCCCAAATCCCTTTTTTTTTTAAAACCCGCTTGTTTTGTCTGAGAAGACTTTTTTTAACTTCTTTTTTCTTCTTGGGACTTTTTTTAAGTCACAAAACTTTCACAAATCTTACCCATTTCATGAATACTGACAACCACCGTTAAGTATTCAGTCTGACTGGGAAAATGACACTTTTCAGACATGAAAAGCGGATGTTCTCCCTGACCGCCATTTTAAATTTCCACACAGACATTTTTGCTGCAAAAAACTTAATAAACATGGTCAAATTTGGCAATATGCAGCACAGTTTCAATTTAGCCGCATAGTTGCAATACCTACTTTGGCCACCATCCTACACAGCGCAACTATAAATCAAAATGATAAGACCAAAGGCCCTGTCGTGGAAAACCGGTAGCTCACTCGTCCGCCATGCGGCTGACCGGGGTTCGATTCCCCCCTCCCCACCTCTCTCCCCATTCGCTTCCTGTCCAAATCTCACACTGGCCTGTAAAATAAAGTCGAAAAAGACACAAAACAAATCTTAAAAAATAAATAAATGATAAGACCAAAACATGTTACCTGGGCGATGACCAGGTTGATGAGGGCATACACCAGCTGGTTGAAGACCTCCAGGTGCTTGTACTCCTTGAAGCAGCACAAACATTGCCTACAGAGAGAGAGAGAGAGAGAGAGAGAGAGAGAGAGAGAGAGAGAGAGAGAGAGAGAGAGTGTTAACTAGGGATGGGATATCGGTATCGGTGTATCGGTATCGGGTTCAGATATCAACATATTTCAAGGATCGGAATTTTTCCCAAAATATCTGAATTTTCCTGATACAGACATTGAGTCAGGTGCAATGTTAATTTGAAATAATAACACTTGCATATTAGTTTTCAGGATGGGATTGTTACTTTTTTACTTGTTACTTTTTGCTTATTAATTGGTTTCCTGTTCTTCTGACTCCCTTTTCTGACCAAATTCTGACCAAATTCTGCTTGGGCCTACCTCAAGTTGAAACCCATGCATATGTGTGGTTTTGGTATTGGATCGGAGTAGTATCGGTATCGGCAGATATCCAAATTTAGATATCGGGATCGGATCGGAAGTGAAAAAATGTGTATCGGTGCATCCCTAGTGTTAACGAGAAACAATAGAAATGGGACATCCATTGCTTAAAGACTATACACATATACAGTACCCTAAATGGACACAGGATTTCTAGCGCTGGTCCAACACTTCGCTGAGCCATGCTTTCAGTTCTGCACACTTCACTTGTAATAATCTGTGTGTGTGTGTTCATGT
>NC_085857.1:12892786-12992786 GCF_034702125.1 Engraulis encrasicolus
TCTTGACGGAAGTACGTAGGATGGTGCGCGAGGCCAATAGGTAAGCAGTTAGGGTGTCAGGCTTGTAGCCCAAAGGCTGCCGGTTCGATTCCTGACCCGCCAGGTTGGTGGGGACAGCAATTAACCAGTGCTCTCTCCGCCATCCTACTCCATGACTGAGTTACCCTGAGCACTACCCTCTTGGGGTGCCGTTTGGGGCTGCACGGGTGAGGCATAAATGCAATTTTGTTTTGTGCAGTGAGCACTGTGTGTTGTGGGGTGTTGCATCACAACGACAATGGGAGTTTCTCAGGTGGGCTTTTACTTCACATGACCACATAGCCCCTATCGCTTATCCATGTTGTTGGAATAACAGCTAATAACCTGCCTTGCGATTAAATTGGCTTCAGAGTCAAGTTACTCAAGAAGTCAGTACCCAGCACATCTGAGCAACATTAACCTGTGCACCTAACGACACCTAAGGAGCAGTGTGGGACAGGATGGGGGACGGTGCCAACCATGGATCCTGCCAATCAGCACAAGCCTAATATAGCGCAATAAGACCCGCCCACCCGGCAACACAACTACTCCATTGAAGTGAACCTTTGGCTGCAAAACCAACGACTTTAACGACCAGCCATCCCCATAGGAATTCATTTCATACACAAAGTAACGGCAATAAAACATACCAATTCTGCTTAGCAACAGAAAAGGCTGTGCAAGAAAATCGCCATCTACCTTTCAGCGAGAGAGAGAGAGAGAGAGAGAGACAGACCGACAGAGAGAGACAGAAAGGAGAGAGAGAGAGTGAGACAGTGAAAAAGAGAGTGAGAGAGTGAGGGAGAGAGAGAGAGAGAGAGAGAGAGAGAGAGAGAGAGAGAGAGAGAGAGAGAGAGAGAGAGAGAGAGAGAGAGAGAGAGAGAGAGAGAGAGAGAGAGAGAGAGAGAGTGAGTGAGAGAGAGAAGGAGAGAGAGAGAGAGAGATAGAAAGAGAAGAGAGAAACAGAGAATGAGAGAAACAGAGAGAGACACAGACAGACATACAGTGTGTGTGTGTGTGTGTGTGTGTGTGTGAGTGTGAGTGTGTGTGTGTGTGTTGCTGTGTGAAGCAATTACAGGCTCAAACTTGTCAAAACACAGCGATGCAGGCCAACACACACATCTGCTTGAGGCTGCTTGAGGCTGGCCACCAGCAACAACCAAGCTCCTCATTATCACCAGTGCAGCCTCCTTGTTAGACCAAAACAAACAAACACAACAAAAAGGTCACATGCACATGACAACAGGCCAGTCAATCATCTCCATAGCAACTCAAGACACCTCCGTCCTTGTTCCTTCTTCTTCTTCCAATGCTATTGCAGGAAGCAGGCCGAGAGGCTTAAAATGCTTTTGTTTTAGCTCTAGATAAAAGCACAAATTAAATCTTCCACATCTGATTGAGATGCTCGGCTGAATTTCCTTCTCACTTAGAAAACTCGTGACCAGAGGTGTCAAAAGTAAAAGAAGACGTAAATTCGGGGTGTAAGCACAACACCAGCAGATGATGACATTTGTTACACCTTTGTACCTACCTACTGAGGTAGATGGACTGTGATGTCACTGAAAAACACTAAAACCCTATCAAGAACCCTACTAGGGATGCAAACGATTAATCAATCAATGCGTTAATCGATTAAAAAACATCGACAATTCAACTGACAAAAGATGCAGGTGAAATGGACATGTGAAGAGTGTGTGTGAAGAGGGGTGTGAATAGTGGGAATATTTAAATCGCCTTTGGATTAAAGAATTTAAATAGAATTAATTTAAATGTAGTATTTTATCTCAATTTTGTTTTTAAATTTTGAGATTTAGTAGGTTTTTTTCCGAGAAACTTTGAGAAAAACGCTGCTTATCAATTAATCGTAGGTCGATCGATAAGGCAATCAACTAACGATTAATGAATTAATCGATAATTTGCATCCCTAAACCCTACCCAAATTTGATCCAACCAGAACTTGTAAGACAAGTACTTACACAGGTCTACTGGTTACTGAGATAAGTTGACTGTGTTGGAGGGAAACTGCTTCTTTTTCTTCACATTTACTTTTGACATCTCTGCCCATGACGCACCAGATAGATTTAGTGGAGAACAGACCAGGAGCGTGGAGAGGCGACCTTACTATTCGAGAGGGTAATGTTCAGCCGGTCGTTCAGTCCATTCATTTGGAGCAAGTGAAACAAAACAAAGAAGAAACGCCCACCCCACTGCACCTAGATTTATTGCGCAGCCCATTGTGTCACACACACACACACACACACACACACACACACACACACACACACACACACACACACACACACACACACACACACACACACACACACACACACACACACACACACACACACACAAGGATGCCTTGCATGTAATTTGTTATTAGAGTTCTTGCGTGAGTTGCTTGTGCACTAGGGCTTTGACTTGTGCCCAAAAATCATAGTCGAAGTTCGTTTCTAAATGAAAAACGATATTCGAATATATTCGAATATTTATCCATATTTTTTACCATTAAAATTGCCACAGTTAGACCTGATATCAAGCTGAAGTTGTTCTTTCCCCCAGTCAGTGACTAGTAAAAGGCTATTCCAACCAGAGATGTAGCCTAATGGCCCATTAACAACATGCATTCAAACAGCCATTATTGCTTAGCGATCGTTCAGCACTTATTAAGAAGACGGTACTTAGAGGTGTGAATGCAGATTAAAACATGGCAAAGCTAGCAGCCATGTCAAACTTGTAGCCCAAGTTAAAATTTGAATTGGATCATATGGGAATCATGAGAGTTGAGCACACAGCACCAATATCAACAAATATGTATTTATATTCTATCACTAATGACGGACATTTGGGTAATGTGCTTGTAGGTATAGGTAAGATGACTGCTCTTGTTTCAAAACGAACATTACACAAACTAGCAGTGCGCTAAAAACATGCTAAAAGCATGCTAACAAAACCATCCCCTGGAGTCTGCCTGATCTGACACCCAGACCAACGAAGCTAATTTGGTCAAAATCCAAAAAACAAGAAGTTATTATCTTACTCTTGGCGTAATCACAGGTAGGCCTACTTGTGGGTTGAATCACATAATTCCAGAAACTCGTCAACAACTCCAGAAAGTAATGTGATGATGCTTTGTTTATATTATAGCCATTCACTTGAATGGAACTCTGCAGCGCTCATCTGCTTATTATGCGGACACTGGGGGAGACTGCCTGCCGCAAGTGTCCTGCTACGGAACACAGAGAGATGAGCCACGCACGCGACTCTCCTCAACACAGCTGTAGTGATTAACCAGCCATGGAAAAAATAAATTGAGACTGTGAATTGCGATGTTTACAAGGAAATAATTTTAATCAATACCAATGAAATACCCAAAAAATCAATACCCATGTCAGATTCGAATATTAATGGCCAATTAATATTCGTTCGAATGTCTCGAATTTTCTTCACATTCGACTTATATTCGAATATCGAATATCGAAGTCAAAGGCTTATTGTGCACCTTGTAAATCTATAAGTAGAAGTTATAGAGGACGATGTATAACTTAATACAACATCCATCTCTCTACATTAACAATGCAGCCCTGACACTACATCAAGACAAAGCAAGAACACAGATCCCTGTGTCCACCTAGTCCCTATAACACACTGTAATAACTTACACACACACTGCAACGTTTTGACACACACACTGCAAAAGCACACACAGCAACGATTTGACACACACATACACATACACTGGAACGCTTTGAAACACGCAAACACTACTGCGACGTTTTGAGATACACACACACAGCAATGTTTTAACACGCACACACACACACACACACACACGCACACACGCGCACACACGCACACACGCACGCACACGCAGCAATGTTTTTAACACACACACACACACAGCAATGTTTTAACACACTCACACACACACTCTGTAAAGCTAGATTTATGCTTCGCTCGCATAGAATCTGCGTCCGTCCGTTTTCTGTCTATGCGAGTCCACGCCCCCCTCTCAGAGGCTCTGCGCCCGTCGTCTAGCGCCTCGAAAAAATTCTAACTATCCGTCGGACGGACGCGGAGTACGCAGACAAAAAGGCACTATGATTGGTCGTCTCGCTACTTCCTTGTTCTGTTCTTGTGGCAGCGCAATGCCAGTAGTTTGCGAGAGCAGAGCTGTATTCTGTTAAAAACTTTATTAATGCCTTGTGTGTAAATGTGTGTAAATACACGAAGCTAAGCTAAGTAACAAACAATGCATCAGTTGAACACTCGTGGCACAATGCCTGCGGTTTTACTACCGTTCCTCCACCGAATGTAAACACACATCGGCAGAATCAACTGTCTTTACATGCTTGCATTTTCTGCTCGTGAAAACAGACTGGGTATGTCAAATAATGATACCACTGCATTGCCTTTGCAATTTGTGTGAAAATACCTGGCTAACCGGGATAGAAAGCAACATTGCTTAATAATGACCGCAGTGCTTACAATGTAGTGAAAGTAGCCTAATCGCGCAATTTCAAATGTGGCTGGCAACGAGACCTCGGACCTCGCAGAGCTCGCAGATGCATGAATACAAAATTGGTTCGTGGCCATTCCCACGCGACTTTTCACGCTCGCAGTTGCTGAAGTCTAATCTGACCTTTAACTGTGCCGGACCAGTGAGCATTGGGGACCTTCCCACTCCCCTCCACTCCCCTTCCCTCCACTCCCCTGCCTCCCCTCCCCTCCACTCCCCTGCCTCCCCTTCTGTCCCTCATCACAGGAGAGAAAATGGAGCAGAAATGTAGGGCTCCCATGCACACCAGCATCCGCTCAGGTGACCCATCTTATAGCAAGGACAGGAGGATCCTATATATACACACAGGGATACCAGATATACTATACAGAGGAATACACACACGTGTAAAATGCCCCACCTGACACACTCCAACCAAAACGCTAATGCTAAAGCTAAATTGGGTAGTGTCAGGTGGGGCAAAACATAATCATGGATGGCCGTGGCCCTACCGTGGCTGACATGGTAGGGCACACGTTTACCACTCGGCCGACCCGGGTTCGATTCCCGGTCCGGGTCCTTTGCCGGTCCTTCCCCATCTCTCTCTCCCAGCTCGCTATTTTTTGGGGGCTTACAGGGGTCTCACAAAAAACAACAAAGGCTGAAAAGCCCCCCAAAAATACTTTAAAAAAAAAAAAATTAAGAAACATAATCATGGATGAATGGATAGAGTCATACCCTTTTTAGTCCATTTCTCCCTTAATATTAGTGCCAGACGCCTTGTCACTAAAAGTTGTCAGTTATTACTAAGTTGTGTTAAAATCTGTCAGTCAAAGTGTCTGATTTCATGTGAAATGACCCTATACAGAGTTCATTACTTCTGTCGCTGTTGTTGCCCTTGTCGCCTTCGGTGTGCTTTCATGACTACAGATGGACGGGTGGTTAAGTGGAGAGAAAATTGGGTACCCTGTAGCTTTTATCCAAATTGTCGACAAACAAACATAAAATATCTCACATATGCCAGGAGGAGGAGAAAGAACCAAGAGTTGAAATAACTATTTTGCCATTTGTTTTATAGACTCATTCAAAACACCACTATGTGCTTCTATATGACTTTCCACTCACACTGCTGAAGATTGTGGATCGTTCGGCACAATTAATTTTCTTTATCGTTTAAATATATCGTGATATCAATATTGACTGAAATAATCGTGAATGATATTGATTTTTTTCCATAATCGAGCAGCCCTAATTTTACGATATTACGATAAAAGGACCCAGGAGAGATGAAGTGACGCAATGTCAATTCAGGAAAGGGGACCGGTACTCAGTCCTCTCACATGGAAGATTAAGATTCTCCTAGGGATGCACCGATACCACTTTTTTGAAAACCGATACAAGTACGAGTACATTAATGTGTGTACTTGCCGATACCGAGTACCGATACCGATACCTTTTATCACCAAAATACAATGAAAATAAATGCATGGCCTTGTTTTTTTCCACCCATGTCCATTTCTATGTAGATTTAAATGTTAGTAAATGTATGAGGTGGCACTTTTTTCCATGCTGCTTTCAAGTCCACAGAATGTGACAAGATTTTTCATTGTTTTGTTTAATAGCAGTATCGTTCCTGGTATCGGCACGTGCTTGACGAGTATGAGTACAATGAGTAGTATCGGGTGCCGATACCAGTATCGGTATTGGTGCATCCCTAGATTCTCCATGTGAATCTACACCACACTCAAACACATGTACACTACACACCATCCCAAAACCTCCATACATAAGTAGCCTGATAAACCAGACTAAATGTGGATGTCTAATTTAGTCTGGCCTCGATGCATAATACATCCGAAGATTGTTGATGAGAACAACCTTCCCTCAAAACCCTGCCCACTTTGATTCAAAACACATCTTTACGTTGTAATTGGTTTGCAAGATTCATGTCATTCTGGCTTCATTGAATCATTATGCGAGGCAAGACCCACCCGTAGGCAAAACATTTTGCCGTCCAGCGGGTGGCGCTGGTTCACCAGGCTAATACGCAAGTACATCCCTAAAAGACAAATTATAGCACCCTTACATTGTGGACTGGATAGCACACCTTGCTTCCAAACACGCTAAACAAAGAAGTGTCCTCATTACTCCGCAATATCCTCACACACACACACACACACACACACACACACACACACACACACACACACACACACACACACACACACACACACACACACACACACGAACACAAAGACACACACAATGTTCAAAAATGAAAACTATCTTCAAGCACACAAGAAGCTAAAAAGTACCCTCATTAAAGTTCGCCTTTCCTCACTCACGCACTCACATTCACTCATGCCCACAATACACACACTGCGCACACACGGCAGTTCGAGGAGACCATTAACTTATCTCTCCTTTTCTCCGTTTCCCTTAATAAAAAGTGCAAGTGAGGGCTTTTCTAAAGCGGTCAGCCAGGCCAAAACATGTTACTCAGGCCAGGTCAGGAGATTTCAGGCTGGCTCATTGTGCCAAGCTGTAGCCTGCCTAGCCGCCAACTTTCACTGAGTACACACACACACACACGCCTCCTCCGATATCACGCACGCACACACACACACACACACTCACTCATAGTACGTCATTGTGCCAAGCTGTAGCCTGCCTAGCCCCCCTTTCAATCTTTTCTTCAGTTCTCACCATCTTCCTACTCTCTTTCTTTCTCTCCCTTTTCTTTCTTTCTTTCTTTCTTTCTGTCTCTGCCCCCCTCCCCCCCCTCTCTTTTTCCTAGAGTCTGTCTGTCGAGGTCGACAAAATTCTGTGCAGCAAGTCTATCGTGGGGGAGAGTGGGGGTGGGAACCTCGACGAGTGGGGGTGGGAACCTCGACAAGGTCCATTGGGACAGACAGCAAAGCAGGGTGTGTGTGTGTGTGTGTGTGTGTGTGTGTGTGCGTGCGTGTTTGTGTGTGTGTCAGTGAGTGAGAGATTGTGTGTGTGTGTATGGGAGCGGTTGAAGAGGACTTTGATAATGATGCCAACGACGCAATACCATGCGGTCATTGGATGATGATTTCTGAATAGGATACGGATGCTCATTTTGCTCCCAAAGGAAAAAAAGAGTTTACCAGAGTTTCTCAGGCAGTTTAATGAATACACAGCGAGTGGTGATCGTTGGCACTGGAGGGCCGGGAGAGTGTGTGTGTGTGTGTATGTGTGTCCATTCTGGTGTGGCTGTAAATGGATACTGGCTGTGCCCATCCACCCACACACACACACACTTCCTCTCGCTCTGCCCCTCCCACTCACAAACCCAAAACACACACAAAAATAACGCATTCACATACAAATATAATCAAACTTAATCTCTCTCTCTCGGATACACATATGCACTGTTCTGTCTTTCCTGAAATCTGCCCCAACCACTAGTGTTGCACCGATACCATTTTTTGGCCCTCGATACCGATACCCGATACCTGGCTGTGCAGTATCGGCCGATACCGATACCGAATCCGATACCAATACCACCCTATTTGAAATGTATATATATGAAGGGCTGTACTGCATACTACTTGGATGTAAAATCATTGCATGGCTTTGTCAGGCTGCTGCCTACGTTTGTGAAACAGGAAAAAGACTAATACAAAGTGAATCCAGCAAAACGTTTTATACTTTTTAAATACCTCTATGAAATAACCAATTTCAAGGCTGTTAAAGTGTCATACAAGCACCTGTAAATGGTATCGGTGCCCTATTTGTTGGTACTCGCCGATACCACCATTTTAGTGCCGATCCACCGATTCATTGATATCGGTATCGGTGCAACACACACACACACACACACACACACACACACACACACACACACACACACACACACACACACACACACACACACACACACACACACACACACACACACACACACACACACACACACCATTTTGTGGGGGACTAGTAAAGGCCTCAGTGCAAACTCAAGCGCCCAGGTAGTCTTGGAGACATTATCAGCGCCAGCATGGCCGCATCATCCATAAGGGCCAGCGGCACAGTGCCCATGGGTACCAACCACTTTCCACTAGTGAGGGGGCATCACAAGACACCAACTTCATAAATATTGTTCATAAAGGCGGCACCAGTGAGATATACTGTAGTGCCCAGGGACACCACATTGGCTTAATACAGTGTGTGTGTGTGTGTGTGTGTGTGTGAATGAGTGCATGACCTGCACCACCGATGTAGCAGGTTGGCATCATGTATTGCTTAAGCGTGTGTGTGTATCTCAGGCTAGTGCAGTCCGCGTTGTGGTGCTACGTCTTTTCAAATGAAGTCGTGCTCCTCAAACTCGGCGGGAAAAACAACTTTTACTCAGCGGTAAAGCACTTTTATGCCCTTTTGTCACGTGACGAGGTTTGCACAGTTTTCCTACCGTGTCTGCGACAGCTATCCCGGGCCAAGGGACAGAGGGGGCCTTCAGACTACTTTGTCCTGGGCCCAGCCAAAAGCTGTCAGTGGCCATGTCGGGTATAGACCTGTGTGTGTGTGTGTGTGTGTGTGTGTGTGTGTGTGTGTGTGTGTGTGTGTGTGTGTGTGTGTGTGTGTGTGTGTGTGTGTGTGTGTGTGTGTGTGTGTGTGTGTACTTGTGGGTGTTCTGCATCCCAACTGCTTTGCGCTGATCATCAGAGTCTAAAGATCCCCTGACTGTCTCCTCAGACCAGATGAGCACAGTGTATCGAGTAGTAGGACATGGGGAGTAATCTGACCATGTCTGCTTCATTCACAATTTAACAGGCTCATTCCTAAAACAAAAACAAAAACTATGTGTGTGTGCGTGCATTTACAGTACTTGTACGAGTACGTCTGCAAGTACATAAACCAATAAATAAAAAGTGTGTGCGCATGCGTGTGTGTGTGTGTGTGTGTGTGTGTAAATTAACTCAATTTCACTGTGTTCGTGCGCAAACTAGTTATAAAAATAATGACGAATTAAAGCTTGGAAGCAACATAACATCATATCATGTGGTCGTTTTCTGGACTGAAGGGTAACAGAGCTTTGAAAGGTTGAATCCCGATACTGCCTCCTTGCACCGCGATGCAGTATTGTGACTCTTCTTCGTATCACAATTTCTAGGTTCAATACTATATATTGTTACAGCCCTAGTTGTGGAGATTTGTTTTGCCTGGATGGGCCAAAAAAGAGAGGCAGTACAGTATTTAAAATTCTGAACAGTCCAAAGCTCAACCAAAGCAGCAGGTCAGCCAACTCCAGCTCTTGTTTTGTCTCTTTGAGAGAGAGAGAGAGAGAGAGAGAGAGAGAGAGAGAGAGAGAGAGAGGGAGAGAGACACGAGAAAAACCCATGAGCTCAGCTCGCTAGTTTTGAAGTTTCTATTTCTCCTTTCAACAACTCTGCTTGTTCTTTTGGCCCCTCTTCTCTTATCTTTTTTTTTAGTCAACCTCCTCTTTTGGATGAGACAGACTACAGCCCAACTGCAAAAGTGTGCAGACACACAGACACACAAATAGACAGACATACACAGACACATACAAAAAAACTTCCTACACGGTCTAGGGCTGGGCAATATGGCGATATATATCGTTATCGTGATATAAAAGTGTATATCGTGACCTTTCTCCTATATTGTTTATATCGTGATAGTAATTTTATCAATTTTATACTATTGAATATAATTTAATTACATTTCATGTTGTCACAACACACACTATAAGTTAATGTAACTGTAAAAATAAGAATAAAAAGATCCATTTTAAAGAAAGGTTGTTTTGCGACATGAAAAAATAAAGAGCAAATAAAGAGAATAACTGAAAACGTATGTAATTTTGCTATATCGTGATATATATCGTTATCGTGATATAAAGTAATCCATATCGTGATATTGTTTTTTTCCATATCGCCCAGCCCTAACACGGTCCCTGAACCAGTATGTTCGGACTGAACCAAAACCAAACTCGACTTCTCCCCATATCGTCTCCTTACCCTCTCTTTTGAATTCAACACACACAGACACAGTCACAGACACAGACACAGACACACAGACACACAGACACACAGACACACAGACACACAGACACACAGACACACAGACACACACACACACACCAGGGGTGCACAGGACCATTGTTTTTGCAGTGGGACTGAACCAAAAACCAAACTGGACTGAGCCAGATGAGATGTAAGAATACCGGCGAGTAAAACCATTGTTTCCCCCCCATACCCAGTTTTAGCAACATTGCGTCAAACTCAAAAGTGTAAAAATAAGCATTTGAAAAGTAACTTTTATACAGACAAAAAAGCGTTCTCTGCTTGGCTTTCATGCATTCGAGAGGTTATGGGGCTACTTCCAAGTAAAACCATGTTCTCCCCATAAACCCCACTTTTAGTAGCACAGTCGATGTCAGAAGTGTCAATCAAAACAAACATTTTAGGAAACTTCACACACAGGGAACATGTTCTGTGCTTGGATTCGATGCATTCCGTAGCACAAGAGATTATCGCAGATTTGGGATATCGCAGAGTAAAGCCATTGTTTCCACATCACCAGTTTTAAAATAAACAGTCTAAAACTCAAGTGTGAAAATAAACATCTTTGGAAACGGCACAATTATGCACAGAGAAAATGTTCTATGCTTGGATTTCAAGTATTCAGCAGCAGGACTGAAGAGGTTATCAGAATGCTGCAGAGTAAAATAATTGTTTTTACAGCCCAGTTTTGGGCACAGTCTAAAAAAAAAGTCTAAATAAATGTCTAAAAGTCTAAATAAGCATTTGAGTGTTCACAATACAGAGTGTGAAAACATGCCACAACAGGATTTCATTTATTCAATGGAAGTTATAAGCAACATTCTGAGGATTTGGGGAGGTGGCTAGTTACCACTACTGCGGTGCATTGGTCTGACTGCCTCTGCATAGCATGCGCGCACACACACACACACACACACACACACACACACAAACACACACACACACACACACACGCACGCAACCTTTTCATGTGAAGACGACTGGGAGAGGGACCTCATTATCTGGCATCTACGCAGAGTGGCCTATATATGAGAACAGAGACAATAACACACACACATGCAAGCGCACGCACTCACATACGCACGCACGCACACATACACACACACTGCATCATTCTGCATGCAACCTGAATTTTGACATTCACTTCCTCAAAGTAGATTACATTATTTAGGCAGGTGAGCAAAACCATGTAGCTCACAACGACAACCTAGACGTGGCATACTATGACCAACTGAACATTAATTCAGAGGCCCGAGTGTAAAAATGAACTTCATTAGGCAGCAACATACTGCACTGTACTGGGGAACATCACATTCCACACACATCCTAATGCCGTGTCCAGACCAAGAGCGAACTACGCTGCCTGGTAGCGTGGGTAGCAGAAGAAGTTTCGCCTTGAATTCGCTGTATTCGCTCGAGACGCAGCATTGACATGTTTGATTCAGCTAATCACATAACGGCTCTGGCTTGACAGCCTGGGACATTCGGAGATATGAACGTTTTTCGCCGAACAGCGTCAGAGCGAATTCGCCTGCGATTAGATTTAGTTTAATCTTAAAAATTCGCTCTGGTCGCGCAAGAAGCTTCGCTACTGGCGAATTCGCTTTGGTAGCGCAGGTCGCGTGTCCTCCATAGAGAAATAATGACTTCCGTCGCTTCATTCGCTCCGTTCGCTCTTGGTCTGTACACGGCATAAGCATCCCAGGCTTTATCTAATAGTGAGGATGTGCATATTTCAGACACTACACATAGAAGCAGCTTTGGTGTACGCTACTGAAGCCTTGACTCGATTTGGGCCTTTGGTTTTGGATGAATGCAAATGCATCTTGAAACGAGGGTTGCGGCCCTGCCATGGCCAACCAGTAGGGCACTCGCCTGCCATGCGGCTGACCCGGGTTCGATTTCCGGTCCGGGTCCTTTGCCGACCCCTGCTCATCTCTCTCCCAATTCACTTCCTGTCCACCTCTCACACTGTCCTCAAATAAAGTCGAAAAAAGACCAAAAAAAGAAAAAGAAAAGAAACGAGGGTTCCAGGGGAGAAAAATCTGACACTGTGTTTGTGTGTGCACGAGTCTGTGTATGTGCACAGCACATGCGCACATGCACACACGAAACAACTGGCTCCAGGGTAGAAAAAACCCTGACAACACGGCCGAGAGGCTGTTGTGTAGTGGGGACTTGTAAACAGTCGGCCTCTGTACTGCTCTGCTGTTGCTTGGTCAAGGGTCACAGAGTGGCGAGACACCTGGGGCTGCCACTCCACACACACACACACACACACACACACACACTTCCTTCTAGCAATGCACAGACACGCTGACCTCTGGCAAATAGCGCGCGCACACACACACACACACACACACACACACACACACACACACACACACACACACACACACACACACACACACACACACACTCACACACTCACACACTCACACACTCACACACTCACACACTCACACAATTCCTTTTTTTTACAGAGGTGGAGATGGCGTGCTGAAATCTAGATAATTAGGAAAAGTCGCCAGGTGCAAAAAAGGACAACTGGATGAGGGGCAAGTTAAGTTAACTGTAACACACTTTCAAATAGTACTTCCACAAAGATGTAAGTTTAACAGACACAACTCAAACAATATGACAACTCACGACTCACAACCAACATGTGGTGTACATTTCCATTGAATGATTGTAGAGATAAGGCACACACGCGCGTGCGTGCACACGCACATCACATTTTATTATGCACATGTGTATAGACACAGCATAAGCTGTTCTAACTTCCGTCAATGCTGCAAAAACATGAAATGCCAAGAGTCAAAAACACTGGTTACACAACCAATCTTCTAAACAAGATCGTACTGACTCTTAACTGTGTCCAGCAAAACCACTGGAGGCCATTTTAATCAACAATCCCAGACTTTTCGTCGTGTCAGCCAGACTGTAAACAGAGAACCACCACCATCACTGGAGGAGTCTGTCCCCTCTGGCTGGAGGGACAAAAAACCCAAAGAGTCAGCGCTGTCGAATGTGTACACAAGTCCAGAGAATTAGAGCAAAGTCTTTTAAAAACAATGACCGTGTCTGCTTTGCCCTCATTCGCCCTTAAGTGATTTTTCTTTAATTTTACTTTAAGCTGACCGCATGCCATGACGGGGACAACACACTACCAAATGAAAAGCTGCCGAGTCAATATGTGGCAGTTATATTCAACCTGTGAACTAGGCCATAACGTTATGAGGAATGAATTAGATTAAAACTGGGCTCATCTTTACATGCTATTTATAAGACAGGACTCTTGCACAAGCCCAGTTACCATCATAGGGCACAGTTTCGAGGCAGACCATAGCATAGTCGCTTTGATTATAAAGCGTCTGCCAAATGGAATGTAATGTAATGTAATGTAATAGCATACTACTCCTAGAATCTCTGATGCTTACCTCTTGAGGTGGATTCTAAATTCCTTAGCACATAATAACACCACAATGTCTGGGGGGCCAGACTAATCCTGCACCAACAACTCACAGACTGACAATATAATTTATATCCAGGGCGAATGTATTCAACAGTGTGTGGCCGTGGCTTTATTGGCAAGGCCGTGTGCTAGGCTACAGTTAACTTTCAGTGTCTTGCTGGGATAACACACTGCGGGAGACACACACAAGCTACTGACAGTTGCCCAAAACACTAGCACAAAACTAGCATGGGCATGAGCAAGTTAGCAGACGTGGAAAAAACAGGCCAGCTATCACCCTCTAGCTCGTCGGCAGTTAGCAGCATCTTACAACACTACCACAGAACACGGACGACACCAGTAGTTGATTTGTCAAAATCGCACACACATCGAGCAGACGGCTGAAAACCCACATAGGTGATGCTTAACATTGAGACAAAGGCCGAACGTGATGCCCACGAATATACCGGTATTTTAAGAGGCGATAAAAACAACAACAGCAACGCGATCATAACCATCTCTTACGGACATAAACAATCCACATTCACACATCGCAATTCAATGTGTATTGTCACGATATTGCAGCAAAGCATCTCGATTCATCGCCGCACATTGAAAACCTGACAAAATACATAGAGCTCTAGGGATATTAAAAAAAAACATGGCCTCGGTTTCTCTTCAAAGTATTAGCTGTCCATATCTGCCAAATCTGGCGCTCTGTGTGAGGGATATTAACGCATGGATTGTACTGTATTGCTTAACATACCGAGCAGTACTGCATTTGATTTAATCTGCCCAGGGCCGTCATTATAGGACAAAGGTGCTTTGCTAGCCAAACAAGCGTCAAAGGGGGGCAAAAACTTTAGCGTGGATCCGAATGTTTTAACAATTGACAGCACAGCAGCCAGTGTTAGCTTATGAGCAACTGGCCATCCTGGGCTGCAAGTGTGCATGAACCACGTCCAATACCTAGCCAGCTAGCTCAAGCCATGATATGCGAGTAGAGTCCCCAAGATAGCAAATTTAGTAAACAGACAATTAAACAGTAGGATCACATCTATGGCACTGTGTGCATTAAGGATGGTGGAAGCTTGCCCTCCCATCGACTACAGTTTTGGGCTTTTCGAACTGAGACTGGGCTACCTCGTGCAGTCTAGAAACAGGTGTAGCTTGCTAGCCCCAAGAGCTAGGTTGTTAGCAAGCAAGCAAGCAAAAAGCCATTAGCTTCACATCTGAATGTTGAGTAGTGCTCGTTAAAACTACTAGCACCTGGGTGACCTCAAAATGCGAATATTTAAGGTTGACACTGGCGTGAACATCGAATGATAGCAACGAGCAAGGATGTCTAGTCACATCTGTGTGATGTATACAGGCATTGCACACGGTGTTGTCACTTCAGACAATGATGCAAAACACAATTTCAAAAACGGTGGCCAGTGGCTAAAAGACAGACAAACTTTAAAATTTTGGACTGTCGCTAGCTGTGGCCAGCAAGTTGAGCACCAGCCAATCAAATCCATGTCAAAAATGATCAATATGTCAAAAGCCTTTGTTGCAAAAGCTATAAAACATCACGGAGTTATGAATAACACTCTGAACCCCAGAAATTTCTGATGCATCATTCATTTTCGCCGAAATCTTGCACGACATGTTTTTTTTTCTCCACAACTATGCAAGTTCCCAAGCTCTCTTGCACACAAGCTAATAGCTGTGTCAGTGGCTAGTGGAACCCCACAAAGCTAGCGATAAACATTGACAACTTGGTTGAGTAGTTAGCCAGGGACAAATGCCAGTTCATTCTTTTGACAAAACTGAAAGATGAGGCCTTGGACGAGAAGTGAGCAGGATGACGAGACGACATTGACATCAATCCCAGATGTGTGCACCACGGTCCGACCACAAACAGTTGGCAAACCTACACCCACACATTAGAAACTGCAAAGTCTTATAACGTTACTCAAGTCAAAATAAGGTTGGTAGCTGCTTAGCAAAATGGCTAAAAGCTTCGTGGTTAGCTAGCACCAGACAGCTAGCACTAGCTAACTAGCTTCGACATGAAGTCATCCAAGGCTTATAACATGAGAGAAATTATTTTTTACTTACTTTCATTTAAAACCTCCACCAGCTCGGCGCAGTTTTCACACATTGTTCATGAAGAAGAAAGAGCAGATGTGTACTGTTACTCAAACCATTGGAAATTGTTGATTATTTCGGACTGCTGGCAGCTGGCTGTTTTTTAGGGGTAAAGGCCCAAAGCAATGCCCAGTGAGGGCTTGTCAAGAAACGAAATAATGGTTGTTGGAAGATGCACAACAACTTATTATCAAAAAATTACGATGGAACAAATAATATAGGGAGGCACCAAGTCATGCAAAGTCGAGTCAATCTCCAATCGGAGCGTTGCTAAAGAGAGCAGATACGACAGCCATATTGAAAATGGGGGGCAACGTTTGGCAAAGCTTCGTCACTTTCCGCCCGTCTCGTTCGATTCACTCGGCGAATTTCGGCAGTCTCGCGGTCACTCCCTTGTGTCACTCCCTCTGTGGACAGCCAAGACAGAGATGATGAAATGAAAACAGTTTGACAACAGTCTAGTAGTCTACTAGTCTTAGACCCAGAACTCTACTTGTAGGCAAGAAGACTGTAATCCAGTTTCGTTTGTTTTATACATCTTAGATAGAATTAGCCCATTGAACTCTCCCACTGACTTTAGCTAAATGTGTGGAGCCATTTTCCAACATTTTCCCATGTCCAAATAAGTGAGGTTATTTTATTGATCAAAAGTATATCCTTGTCATATTTTCACAGCAATCAGTTCTTTTTCTTTCTTTCTTCTTTTTCTCGGAAACTAGAAAATCAAGACCAATGGTTTTGGGGATTTATTCATCATAACACACATCCTATATCCAGAGCAACTTTCATCAATGACTTCCTTGTCCATTTTCAAGGACACTGTATAGACTAGTTTGGGCAGATTCTTAATGACGCCCCCCCCCCCCCCCAAACCTCTTTTATATTTCTATATAAATGTTTCTTCATAGTTTGAATGTTCACTCCATATTAATCAATAAATGCAGAAAATAAAAGGTAAAAGAACAACCATTAAATGCAAATTAAAAGCATAGCCAAACTCATGTCCGGTGTGGTTTAAGCACAGACTTCATTAACAATAGAGGTCAAAAGCCTTCGCAAGGTCACAATAGCAGACAGTAGAGTATGGGATCAAGGCTTTCCGTCTGTGTGGATGGATCAACCTTGCCACCATCTGCTGTTGTTTTTGTTTCCCTCTTAATGCCCTTATCACTGACCACCAGACTATTACCGCCCGCCCCCCCACATAACCTACATTTGGACAACATCCCTTTGCCAGTAGCCCTCACAAATGGCTTAATAAGCATTCATGACCTACTGTTTGACCTTGCCAAACGTTTTGAATTTTTTTTTTTTTAAACACAGTTCCACTCCCATCCTGCAGGGCAACCAATGAAGGGGAACCAATGAAGGGGGAAATTGCATAGTGTTGCTTTAATGCAGCCAGGGGTGTCAAACATGAGGCCCGGTCGAGGCGCATTCGGCGCCGCCCCAGATTTGTAGAGTGGGAAAAAATAAGAATGTCAAAACAGAAGTAAATACTCTAGCCAAGGTGTGGGGAACCTATATATGCCTCGGCCCCTGAGGCCTTTTAATCCGGCTCCCGATATAATTTTAATGTTATGCAGCTTCACATGAAATATTTCGTAAAGGAATAATAATAATACTTTCGTTTTATATAGCGCCTTTCAAAACACCCAAGGACGCTTCACAGAGTGTTGTGTTGGAAAGTGTGAGTGTGTGTGCGCGTCAGTGTGTGAGCGTGTGTGTGAATGCATGTAAGTGAAAGTGCTTGTGGAACTATTAGCCATAAGCCTCCAGGAAGAGATGTGTCTTAAGGTGTTGCTTAAACATGGCCAGTGAAGGGGCATTCTGGATGTGGTCGGGCAGATTGTTCCAAAGAATGGGAGCAGCAACATGGAAGGCTGTGTCACTGGTGGCCTTGAGCCTGGTACGAGCGACTATCAGCTGGCCCTTGGAAGAGGACCGCAGGGATCTTGAGGGATCATAGGGGTGAAGGAGGTCTGTGAGCTAGTGGGGTGCCAGACCATGGAGGGACTTGAAGGTTAGGAGGAGGACTTTGTAGGTAATGCGTGACTTGATGGGGAGCCAGTGAAGCTGCTTAAGTATGGGGGAATCATAGAAATGACATGTACAATAATACAATTAAGTTATATTCAGGGGACCTAGAGAAGGTGGGGCCTGTTTTAAAGGCTTCAACATAAGCCCAAAGTGCAGAGAGAAATCTTGGTTTGTGTTCATAGTATGGCCAGGGTGACCAGACGTCCCGGTTTGACCGGGACAGTTGCTGCAGGTGTGAAATTGCAGACTGTCAGTAGGCTATTTGAGACGACTCTGCCTTTTTTGCTCGGCATCTTCAGTCGATGCTCCTCTTTATATACCCACTGACATCCGGACCAGAGAGAGTAGAGAGAGAGAGGTTCCATTGGCCCATTGTTTCCTGGTTCTATTATGCCCCCCCTTAGGCAGACCTAGGCAGACCTAAGGACTGTTCTATTCATTGTAGGAGCATTATGACACGGCCCTTTAGGCAGACCGGAACCTGGTCGCGTTAGGTGCCCATAGAAACCTATTAAGTTGGCATATCTCTATACTTAAAGAATCTCTGTCCAGACCTCCAGACGAATGGCGAGGAATGTGATTCCGATATGAAGCAGAAATTTGCAGCATGTCACAATTGCATTACTGGTCCGGCCCACTCGAGATCAAATTGGTTGTATGTGGCCCCTGATCTGTTACCTATTATATAGAAAACTTTCCGACCATCTTTTAAATGACAAGACAGCACCATTTCCAATCTGCATTGCAAAAGAGGTTTAGTATTGATTTAATGTTGCACATTGCAATCGTTTTCGGATTCTGATTCTGATTTCCAGAAGTTACAAAGAGTATCATTTAACCACTTTTCATGGGGACAGTAAAAAAAGTGTATTGTTACAGTAAGCATAGTTAAAACAAGTGTAATAAGAGATGCCAACCTGTCCTGAAGCTGCCCCCCTGGCCAAACCTGTGAGCAAATTTTATTTACATTATGTGCTAGTTTGTTTGCTCGAGATAATGTACAGGGGACGTCCAGGGGTCGACCTGCAATGTGCAAATAATAAAGACGGGCCACCAGGGTGGTCCAATTTATCCATGAAACTTCCAACACTAAAATGACAGGTGTTTTAGTTCCATTGTACACACCCTGTAGGATTCAGTGTATGGCTCCCCCTGCAGGACACACACACACACACACACACACACTAGGGTCATTGGTATTGTAATACTTGGCCAGGAGAACTAAAGATGATGAAGATGAAGAAATTACTTTTAAAAATCTTCACATTCCCACATTACTATCTAGAATGAATGCTCTGAATGAAGATGTTCATTTGCTTACAGTGCAGTCGTTCAACTCTTTATTTTCTTTACGATGATGAATGTCTAGGTGAATGTCATGACATTCTCAGGGACGCATCACATGCTACTCCTGTGGCTGTTTCAGCTCCTCCCCTCCAGAAGGCACTTCAGAAAGAACATATTATGAAACCAGGATTTCCCCCCTGCACTTTTGGCCTATATTGAGGGCAGACACTTTTACAAAAGACCCCTCCTTCACTAGGTCCCCTGAAAATATACCTTAAGTAAGTGTATTGCAAATGTAATTTCCAAGACTGCTTTACAAAACATGTCATATTTCATGTGAAACTGCATAACATTAAAATTATAAAGGGGTCCAGATAAGACGGCCTCACTGAACGTAAACGGCCCCCAGGCCATAGGTAGCAAGCACAGTCGGCCCGATTCTGGCTGAATGTCGGCACTGTCGGCTGAGCGTCAGCTCGGCTGGAACACTGGTTATCGTGACTGGGCCAATACTTCTAGGTTGCAGTTGGCACGATGGTACTGTTTTTGAGTCGGCCCAATTCTGGTTGAATGCTGCCACTGTCGGCTGTGAGCTGACGCTCGGCTGAAACACTGGTTATCGTGACTGGCCCAACACTTCTTAGAACACTGAAAATAACGGTCAAAATTGCAGTAACCGAGCCAACACTGAAAATAACTGTCAGCATACGGTAATTGGGCCATTATTGGGCCGACGACCAAGCCAGAATTGGGCCAACTGTCAGACATCGCGAAAAAGAAGTGGGCCAACAGTGCGCCAGATCAAATTTGTTATGTTCCCCACCTAGATGACATGTGTAATCATAAACTTAAAGTAACTGTAATAGACACGTCAGCTAATGGTATGGTTGATGTTCATGGACAAAAGCCAGTTCTGCCTGCAGAATCCCCAAGAGATTTTGTCAGTGTTAGCCAAGGCGAGGGGTGGGGATGTTAGCCAGTATCAGACACCTGACTATCGTTAATGGAAAGGTTATGCTGTGTGCTTGTTCATAAGAAATGTATGAAGGCCCTAAACAGCAAGCCTAACGTGTTTTTCAGGGCTCTAAATTGACACCAGCCAACCGGCCAAATGCTGGTGAAAAATCAGGTTAGCTGGTAGAAAAGACCAACTTTCTAGCCACTTTGACCCATTAGTGAGTGTGTGTTTGGCTAGTAAGATAAATATGTAGTAGCCATTTTGGCTGGGGATGAAAAAAGTTAATTTGGAGTCCTGCTGTTTTTTTTTTGTTGTTGTTTTTTTTTTATCAGGGTGGACACCATAGCAATAAAGTACTTTACAAAATAAAGTAAGAATTTTGTCAAACGATTAAAATAAAAATTTATAATATTAGGACAGCAACACCCTTGAACTTTGTAAAAATAACCAACTTTATTTCCCATAGTACTAAGACAGCTTTACAAACGGGAACGATATGCACAGAACTCTTCTGCCTCCTATCAGCATTGGGGCTGCATGTCCTCTCTTGTGTCAACGTCCATTTCCACCAGAGCAAAATTAGCAGCCACCACCACCAAAACCAAACTAGAGTGGAGCACGTACAAGCACTTCAGAATCTTCAGTTGCCACCAAACATTCTTAGAATGAAGTGACACTCTAGAATCTTTGGCCAGCAAATCATCCTCTCTCTCTCCCCCTCTTTCAACCGTGCGGCACACAGAACAATCAAAACAAAACATAAAATAAAAAGCAGCATCTTTACATAAAAAAATGCTTCAACGTTCACATTTGTTTTTCAATCTGACACAGAGGTTGAGGACAGACCAGCTTAGACAAACTGGTCTCTCTCACTCCTCGTCTACCCAGGGGGAAAAGGAAGAGAAAAACAAAAAAACAAAAAAAAGACTTCAAAACAAATCCATTTTGTGAATCAACCCCCCTCCCCCCCAGGCACTCAACGCTTTCCTTGTCGTTCTCCTACATAGAACCTGTGTAAATGTATATTACATATAAACAAACACACAAACACAAAAAATAACGCTCATGTTCAGGTTGGGGGCAACTGGGAGGGGAGGGAACAAATAGTGAGATTGTAAAAGTTATTCAATTTTATTTTCCAGACTCCATGCGTCGCTTTCAGTAAAGAAAATAAAAATTGATGTGTGTGTGTGTGTGTGTGAGAGTGTGTGTGTGTGTGTGAGTGAGTATATATATTATATATATATACCATCTGGTAATGTATATATCCATTCAACATAAGTCTAGATGCAAATCAGACAGACAATACACTAATTTTAACTTGTATAAAACGTGTGTACAAATGTGATGTTTTCTTTTTGCGAAAAGGAGGGAACTATGTAAAGGGATTTGGGTGTCAGAAAAGAGAGTAAAAGATACGGGCAGGGAGAAAGGGAAAGACCAAAGATTGGTGCAATGTAACGCAGCGTCTCATTTACAGGTTGGCATTGATTTTGGTCGACCAAAAGAAAACACAACAAAACAATCAAAAAAGAGCAAAGACATTCCACCTCACATTGCCACTTCATTCTGTCTCCTTTCCGATGATCCATCTCTTTTAAGCACACACACTTTTTTCCCCCCACACACCGCACACAGTTTTTTTTTTGATCAGGCCAAGGGCGTGTCCCACACATGCCCCCAGTTTCTTTGTTTACTAGTCCCGTCCTTTTCGATTTTTGTGTGTTTACTGGAGAGAGAGAGAAAAGCAAAAAACAAAACAAACAAAAAACAAATACAAACAAAACCCTTACAGTAATAAACCAAAAAAATAAATATGTACAGGTGACACAATCGCTCACATCGCTTTTAATTCTCCTTCTCTCATGCTGCATTTCTTCTGCCTCTTCCTTTCCTCCATCCATCCGTCCGTCCGTCTGTCAATCCATCCATCCATCCATCCATCTTTGCTTCTCTTGTTTATTAAAAATGATAATAATAATAGTTTTGGCGATAGTAGTTGGTTGGTTCCATCTGCTTCTGTCCTCCTGTCGCATGTCAGAGCAAGTATGTGTGGTGTGTGTGTGTGTGTGTTAGAGATAGAGACAGTGAGACTGAAAGAGTCTCAGTCAGGTGCACATCTCCTCAGTGTGTGTGTGTGTGTGTGCGTGCGTGCGTGCGTGTGACAGGGGTGGTGTCCTCAGTCGCACATCTCCTCTGGGATCTCGTGGGGGTTGAGGATGCCCGGTACGGACATCTGCAGCTTGTGTTTCTCCTCCTGGGCCTGCCGCAGCGAAGACTCCCGCTCCTCCAGGAACAGGTCTGACGTGTCCTCACCGGCAAACTCCTGCAGAGAGAGAGATAGAAAGAGAAAAACAGCGAGAAAGAAAGAGAAAGAAAGAGAGAAAGAAAGAGAGACAGAGAGAGAGAGAGAAAGAGAGAGAACACTTGCCGATCAAACACTTGCACCAGTACTGCCATTACAAGAAATATTTTGAAAACAAGCAGAAAAAAATTACTCTACATGTTTTTAGAAAAATGGGTCGACATAAACCCATATGGGCAACGGCTTCTTACGATGTGACGCAACACAGACAGGCTTTTGTGATTCTCTCGTGGCTCTGCATTGCTTATGTCACAGCCAGAAACAGGGAAATGCAGCCAGGCGAGGTGACGCACCACTATGAAGCCTTGCATGCCAGTTTAACTTGGGGTGACCGGCAAAAGGACAGTCAAAATTTTCAAAAGGAGCGAGTAAAACTGTTTTTTTTATCGGAGGTTGGCCTTTAAATGTTTCAAATTAGGACCTTCCGGTTCTTAATCTTATTGGTTTTGATGGGGTTTTTTTTACATTTTAAAAGATTGGACTGGACAGTGGCTTTCATTGTTTGTCTTCTATTTTTTTAATCTATTTTTTATCACAGGAAGTTAAAATGTGTTTCAGGAAATAAAAGAAGACATTCAAAAATTCAGTTTGCATCATTGTCTGTCTGTATTAAATGTTATCGGCCAAAACTGCAATTTCAATATCGGATATCGGCCACAAGTTTCACATTGGTGCATCCCTAATGCAAAGCAGCATGGGATTTCCCAGCAGGCTACCCTGGGTGCATCCCAATATGTGACCTTGCCTCCTCCACTTGTGCTTGTCTCCTCATCCCGCCTCCTGGCCCCTCCTCCGTGGAGAAAACGATTAAGTTTCCCAGCTGTCAGCCTCGCCACAACAACTTTTGAGGGACTGTTTTTCATTCACCGTCCCAATTGCAAATGAGAAAAAGACTTTACAATTGAGCTTTTGCAAGATATTGAAATATAATGCTGTTGTCAGTGATGCCATCATGACGAGAAGCAAGTGGAGGAGGCAAGGTTGAATATTAAAACGCACTCCCTGTGCCCAACCCTAGTGCACACTGACCTTGATCTGGACCAGGAAGTCCCTCAGGTGTTCCTTGAAGGCAGGAATGTCCTGGTTGAGGCTGAACAGGCCCTGAACAAAGATCTTCACCTGGGCACTACACAAAAGGGGAGAGAGAGAGACACAATTCATCAAGACCCAATAAGGGGACATTCACCACGTTTACATGATGTTTTTATATGATGTTTTTAATTCCCAATGAATAATTCAGTAGTAAATAGTTCCATCAAGTTTACTTTGATCTTTCCTTTAATTCCGAATTAAGAGATGTTTACATGATGTTTTCTAAGCGGAATTAAGCTTTATTCAGAATTAGAGTCAGTTAATTCCGAATTAAATGTCTCATGTAAACGTAGCCATTGTTATCCAAACAAGTAAGCATTACAAATTGCTGGACAGAACAGCAAAAACTACCTGTGACGTGGGTAGATGCAATGTTTTGTGGGTGGTAGAAGGCAAAAAACAAAACCTAATGCACTTAACGCTTGCAGGTGTGGGAAGGTTGTTATGACGTACAGCAGGGATGGGGAACCTATGTCTCGAGGGCATGTTGTGGCCCATGAAGCCGCTTTATCCGGGCCCCGATATAATTTTAATGTTATGCAGCATCACACGAAACATGACATATTTTCTAAAGGAATCTTAGACAATACATTTGCAATACAATTATATTATATTCCGGGTACCTAGAGAAGGTGGGGTCTGTTTTAAAGGTGGCTGTCCTCAATATAGGCCTATGGTGCAGGGGGAAATCCTGATGTTTGTTCATGATGCAGCCCTTGGAGGACTTTTACGGCCCTTGGAGGAAGTTGAAGTGGCCACCTCTAATGAAAAAGGTTCCCCACCCCTGAAGTGTGAGTATCTATTGCTTCTAAAGGTGACATACTCTTGCAGGTGTGGGAAGGTTGTTACGATGTACAGTATTTATGGCTTCTAAAGGTGACTTACTCTTGCAGGTGTGGGAAGGTTGTCATGATGTACAGTATTTATGGCTTCTAAAGGTGACTTACTCTTGCAGGTGTGGGAAGGCGGTCTTGAGGAGGTTGGCCACGTACTCCTGGACGTACACCTGGTTGCTGACGGCAGAGCTGGCGTTCAGGGCCACGCTGATCTTGCCCTCCTCCACCAGGTTGAACATGTAGGCCAGGATGGACGCATGCATCGTCAGGCCTGTAGAATTGATTGATTGATTTGAGAAAAAAAACATCACATTAACAAAACCAACAACTATATAAATTAAGAGATTAAATACGTTTATTAACATCAATACATTCTAAAAATAAAAATAAAAACTTTTAAAAAAGGTGGGACCTTATTAAAAATATCAAAACAGTATCTTTCTTTAATAACTGCTGCCTTTTCATTTCAGGCCTGTAGAAAGGAGAATGAAGAGAGTTAACAAGAGATACAAAAAACGTATTTTTCAGGGCATAAACCCCCCGAGCAATTGTAGGGTTAAGTGCCTTGCTCAAGGGCTCTTCAGCCATGGATGGAGGTATGTATAGGGAGAGGTAAGGGTGAGATTTGAACCCTGAACCCTGTGCCACTGCTTTCCTGTCACTTACTCAGATTGTCCAGTCAATGAGGCATAACCCCCCAAATAAAGAAAACGGGCCCAAAGATTATTCAGGTTTTCCTTTAAGTTGATTCTGATTGGAGCAACCCAACATGACGTGATAAATGGGTTGGCATGTGGCGACACGCTTACCAGCTGTGTAAAACATATCCGCGATTAACCACTCCCAAAGTATCTCATAGTCATTCTACTTCTAAAAGTTGATGAAACCGTCCAGACCGGCTGATTTCTGGCTTGACTGGAGGGACTCACCAGCCGTGTGAGACGTGTCCGTGACGACGGAGAGGATATGCTGCAGGATGTCGCAGAAGTACGTCTGGTAGAAGCTCTGGGCCGCAGTCTCCTCCTGGGTCACGTTCTGGAGCAGCGTATAGAGGATCTGAAGACCTGTTAGGAGGAGAGATACATATAAAAATAGATAGATAGAGATAGATAGAGATAGATGGATACCAATTGATCACCCCTCACATTACGGATGCATATTATGTGACTGGAACTCAAAAGCTGTACTACTGACTACTACGTACGTACGTTAATGCTAAACCCTTCACATCGCATCATATCATAAGGAAACTGACTCCGTAACTTAAGTTGTTACCAACCAGGGGTGTATTTCTCAAAACCATAGTTGCTAACTACATTTGCCACTGTGTTGTTTGGTACTTGCCGAAGGGGAATTGCTTTGCAAAGTTGCTGACTGGCTAACAACTACGCTTTCGAGAAATGCACTCCAGTACAATACTTGGCCACTTTACGCATGGTAAGTACAAAGTCCCGCACAAATCACACCATATCGTATACATACAGGGCCTATACTCTTAAAACCAAATCTGAATTCTGTAATTGCCCAGGGACTACAGATGGAAATTAGCCATTAGCTATAATCTGGCACTAACCATCTTTTTACTTTTGTAAACAATGACTTTTGTGCATGGTCCCTGTTGAACTAAACTAAAACTATACTAAACTAAACTAATGACTGAAAATTGGGTTACTAACCGGTGTCGGCCACGTTGCGCATGGTGTGCTTGAAGGCCCAGATGATGGAGTCGAGGACCAGTTTGAACTGGGCAGGGGGGATGGAGAGGAATGCAGGGAAGCAGTGGGAGTTGACCGCCTGCAGCAGGTAGAAGAAGTGCGTCCTGTGCTCGGGGTACTCCTCAAAGTCCTACGCCAGACGAGAGGGGGGGGGGGGAGAGGAAGATTGATTGATTGATTGTATGTATTGCCATTTCAGCAGCTATGGTTATATCATGGCCATAACAGATGCAAAAAACGTCACATCACATTTGTAAAACTAACAACCATATAAATAAAGAGATTAAATATGTTCAACATCAATACATTCTAAAAAGTTCAAAACATTTAAAGGTGGGGAGAAATGAGTTTCCCAATAGGCTTTCACTTCATTTTCACTTCACATTTGTAGGGAGAGGGGCTCACCTTATTAATCATGTTTAGGGTACATTCAAACACGGCATCGAAAATCTTGGGGATCTCTCCCGTGATGTGGCCTCCCAGCTTGTTGACAATGGTCGCCATGGTGCTGAGAACTTCCGGTTCCCTGGCCGCCGGAACATTCCGCTGGTAGTCGATCAAGACAGCCTCTAGCAAAGGAGGGACAAAGTTCTCCCCCACCTGACAAGGAAACCAAGAGCAGAGTATTCAGAATGAATGAATGAAAACAGAACACAATCTTAAAATAAGATGGCATTCAACGCATAAAACATTTTCCCAGCTCTATGGCCACTGTTTGTGTGTGTGTGTGGTTTTTTTAATATGTCAAACGTGTCCAAATTATCAAAACTATGTCTGTTTATGTGCATCCTCATCGCCACTGAACTTTCAAATATTAAACGGACTTCAACCAAAACCCCATAGAAAGACTTGAGTGAGTGAGTGAGTGAGTGAGTGTGTGTGTGTGTGTGCGTGTGTGTGTGTGTGTGTGTGTCTGTGTGTGTGTGTGTGCGTGCACGTGCTTGTGTGTGAACTGACCATCTGTGGGTCGTTGGAGCGGCTGACCCATCCCGAGATGAGCTTGAGCGTCTCCCTCTTGACCGTCCGCATGCTACGGATAAGAGGCTGCTTCGTCACCATCTCACCTGTGATACAGACAGATGAAAAGAATGGGGAGAAAGGAAAGGCAATTAAGTAATCATAGTGCCTTCAAAACATCCTAGGTTCAAAGACAGAAGACTGACATAGTAATGGCACATCTGCAACCCAATAAGACAACCCACAAAAACATAAAAAAAGGGGCTTCACGAACACCCTCAAAAATACATAGATGCACAAACGCCATTGAAACCCCACAAAACAGACTGGCGTGACAACACACCCTTCCCCCAAAAGGTCACTGTTGGTCTGTATGGCGGAGGAGATGTTCTCGCTGAGGCACTTGTAGACGTTGAGGAAACACATTTCTGACAGTAAACAGGCCCCTCGCCCCCACACAACAGGCCCCTCGCCCCCACACAACAGGCCCCTCGCCCCCCCACAAATGCCCTTGCAACCACACACACATCCATGAAAACCACTCACCATTGGTCTGTATGGCGGAGGAGATGTTCTCGCTGAGGCACTTGTAGACGTTGAGCATGTCCAGGTAGATGCGTCCCAGCTGCACCACGAAGGGGTGTCCCACCGCCTTGCACGCCCGCACGTTGGTCTTCAGGATGCTGCCCAGCTGACGCACCGTCTCCGGGTCCTTTAGGATGTCCACGTTCTGATGGAGGGAGACCAGGGACAAGGTCAAAGGCCAGAACATGGGACACAGGAAAGAAAAATGTCCACACAGTTTACATCCTTTTGCTTATTTAATAGCCAAGCTTGGTCCACGTTCTGATGGGGATAGACACGTGGTTACGGGCCAGAAAACGTGTAACGGGAAAGAAAAAAAGCTGCATTGTGCACTCAAATCCTTTTTTTAATTCAATAGCCAAGCTTTCGGTCCACGTTCTGATGACAACATTGGTATGTATAACCATCACCTCAGAATCTGCAAAAAAAGAGTTACAAAAAAAATTGGAATGTAATATATGGCCAAACCTGGTGCATGTAGGGAAGGAAACATGTGCAACTAAACTATCATGATCTGATAGTTAACCTACTATGTCGTTCGAAACGAGCGAGGCGAAGAGAGGCGAAATTCAGTGTTCCATCCTGACAGCTCAAATGTCACCAGGTCGTCGCGGCGAATCAAACGGAATGGAACGGTTATGTTGTTGATTTGATTGGCCACCACAGGTGAAATTCGCTCCTCATTTGCATAATATTAAACTTGGTTTAATAATTTCGCTTCGCTCCTGTTCGCCTGCTTCTCTTGCCTTTGCCTCCCACATAGAAATGAATGGCGAAGTTCGCTTCGCTTGGCCCAATACGCGTTTGTGTGTCTCTACCGTTACACTTCCGTGTGGATAATAATGGCAGGCATGAGTGATTCACTGTTGCTTCTTCTTCACAGCATTTAATTACACACCGAAGCTGTACCTCCTCCACACACCATACAATTAGTGCTGAAAACCGCTCAGACATGTGAACACGATGCAATTTCACGGCTTCTCACCACAGAACTAAACATGTGATGCTTCAGCAGGCCATGCTCCAAGTATTATAGCAGGTTTTGGTTGACGATTCTGCAAGTCTGCAGTTCCCAAATCTGCTCTGATGTGTTTCATGAGTGTATGTGCCTAACAGTGATGATTGAATGGTGTGTGTTTTTTTCCCTCACTGCTCCAAGATGAGTGGAAAAGTGTGTCTGTGTGCGAGCGCGCGCGTGCGAGAGACACAGAGAGAGAGAGAGAGAGAAGGAAGGAAGGAAGGAAGGAAGGAAGGAAAGAAGGAAAGAAAGAAAGAAAGAAAGAAAGAAAGAAAGAAAGAAAGAAAGAAAGAAAGAGAGAAAGAGAGTGAGCAGGAAAGAAAGAAAGAAAGAGCGAGAGCGAGACCCCATGACTTACCTTGGTGGCCTGCTGGATGATGCTGTCCCACACCTGGTTGGGTAGCAGCATGTACTTCTCTATGAGGTGCTCCTGCACGGCCTGGTCCGTCTGGGCCCCGATCATGTAGCCCACTGCCTCATAGAACGTGTGCACCTGCGGACAACAGTGGCAAGATGGAGAACGGAGGAGGTGTCAGACAATTGCCATTTTTTCCCAACCAATATGCCAGAGCAATGGTAGGTTGTAGGAACCCAAGGCTGTGCCAGAATGCGTCATGACACAAACCAGCGTGGAAATGTCTTGGGTTATCGTTCATATTCCTCTATTTCTTACGTGCTTGCAAGCTGAACCAATGCAAGCACGCCTTTGTAAGAGGGTGACAGGAGTGGACAGTCTAAATAGTATTAAATCGACAGGAACTAATATGGTAGCAGACTGCATGAGTATATACATTCATTTCATCAACTGAAAATATACACCGGTCAAATTCCTACACTTCCCAACAGCCAACTGAGTGACACGGTTTGAAGTAAGGCCCACTGTGATTGGCTGTTTTGTGTGTCCCTCACCTGCTGTGGCTGCAGGTTGCAGATGATGGTGTTGCCGTTTAAGGATCTCCATTACAAAATAGTGCAAGGCCCAAAGCCAAGGACTATTGTGATTGGCTGGGTTAGGCGTAACTCACACATAAAAATACTTTTACATACTCCATTTACAAGAACTGAACTAGGAAAAACAGCATTTTCATCATTTGCACCTAGAGCTTGGAATGAACTTCAAGCCACTCTAAATCTTGAAGTTCTTCCATCCATAAATTCTTTTAAAGACCAGTTAAAATCATCATTACCTGACTAGGGGTGGGTATTGGCAAAGGGTTCACGATTCGATGCGCATCACGATACACATGCCACGATGCGATTCTATCACGATGCATTGCAATTCATGTACTACTGTGATGCATTGCGATATTTACTTCAGTAAATGTGTAAAATACAGCTTATTTGTCAGTTGCTGTGTAGCTTTCTTAAGTCAGTTCATTCTATTTAAGTATTCTATCATCTGGGAGAGAGCTTACATCACAACAGAAATATTACCTATTCTCTACTGAACAAAATAACCCGTGGCAAATCGAATTTTATTGTTATCAAATAATCAATTGTCATGAATCCATGCAGTATATTGAGAAAATAAGTATCACGATACCTTGTCATGAATCGATGCATTGTATCGTGAGAGTAAGTATCGCGATGCATCGATATGACGATTATTTTGCACACCCCTATACCTGACAGATGTAACTGTTTTTGATTTCATGCCTTGTTTGCTTTATGCTTTTTGGTTTGTCTGTGAATGCTCAATCTTGTTGTGTTTAATTTTGTTTAGATATTATGTAGCTGTGGTCGTCTTGTCTCTTGTGGTTTTATTGTAATGTAACTTTTTAAGCCGCCTTCTTGGCCAGGACTCCTTGGAAGAAGAGTTAGTCTAACTCAATGGGACTTTCCTGGTTAAATAAAGGAGTCAAAACTCAACACAAGCTAAATTGTGATTGGCTTGCCACTCACCTGCTGTGGCTGCAGGTCGCAGATGATGGTGTTGATGTTGTTGAGGATCTCGTCGATGAAGGGCATCACTTCGCCCACCTGCACCTGCACAAAATGCCGCCGGCACTTCTGGGCGATCTTGATGAAGGTGTCGCACGCCATGTCCTGCACACCGTCGTGGGTCTCTGCACCAACACACACACCAATGATTTTAGGCAAATATCCCCTCATTACATTACAATTAAGTGATGTTTTTTTATCCAAAGTGACTTCAAGATATTACAGGGTATAGGAGACAGTCCCTGGGGCAGTTGTGGGGTTAGGTGTAAGGATAGACCGTTATATACATCGGTCCGATATTTGCATATTTTAAGTGTATTGGTATCGGCCGATACGCATGTGGTTTTGGCCGATACGCAATATTTATTATTTTATGGCATTTGGGTGGCTGCGCCGTCGGGCTGTTAGAATGCTCCGCCTCGTCAATTATTTCCCTTGATATCGGGACACCTCGTCCGACGCTATTCCATACTAATCTCACTTGTGATTAGGTTTGGCGGTAACCAGGCACCGTGTGATGCGGCATCAGAGCTAGACCACTGGCTGCACTGGACTCACCGTGCATGAACTCGAAGAGCTTGTTGACGACGGTCTTGAGGAACTTCCAGTGGGCGCGCAGGAAGCGCGGGTACTGGCCCACGATGTACATGATGTTGGACGCGATGATGGCCTTGTTGTCCTTCCCCCTCTTCTGCTCACAAAGACCCAGCAGGTCCTGCAAGCAGACACACAGACAGCCGCACAGACAGACAGATACACAGCCAGATGGACAGACAAACACAAGCATGGACACACACACAAAGACATCAAGTACAATGGTTAGTTTACATGAACACAGCAGCGACATCCTTAACTGCATCTTTGGATTAAATCAGGGTACACTATAGCGGTCAGCCAAGGTTAGAGGCAGCAGGGGGTATTCCAAGAACATGGTTAAGTGGTGAACCTGGCCGAGATCAGCTACAGGAAGTGGTAAACCTGATGAGTGTGTCTTAATATGCAACCTTGCCTCCTCCACTTGCGCTTGTCTCCTCGTCCTGCCTCCTGGCCCCTCCTCCGTGGAGAAAACGATAAAGTTTCCCAGCTGTCAGCCTAGCCACAACAACTTTTGAGGGACTGTTTTTCATTCACCATCCCAATTGCAAATGAGAAAAAGACTCTACAATTGAGCTTTTGCAAGATATTGAAATATAATGCTGTTGTCAGTGATGTCATCATGACGAGAAGCGAGTGGAGGAGGCAAGGTCGCATATTAAGACGCACTCAATAGATGGCATGCAGACATTGTTTATTTAAGAGTATGTGGACTCCAGGCTCTTCTATTAGAGAATGTTAAGCAACTTCTTGGAATTACCTTACAGATAATTCCTTAAGTTTCCAATTTGAAAGCACTTTAAGTCAACTGTACAATTGTGATACTGGTATATAAATACATTTTGTTGTAGAAGCAGAGGAGTAGTCAAGGATGCGAGAAGCCAAACAACTGGCTGGGGCCAGGGCATCAGCGACTACACCTCCACTTCCCTTTACTATCCCCCATGCACCTACGCACTCGCAGGCACCACCAATGCAAGCACGCCTTGATAAGAGGGTGGAATTTTTTTTTATAATTTTTTTTAACAAAAGAAGACTTCAAGTAAAGCTTTGCACAAAAAAATACCTGAAGTCAAGTAAAGCTATAGCTTTGCACAAAAAAGACCTGAAGTGTGCGGATTGTCTTGTTTTGTACAGAAACTTCAACTGAATCCTGCAACTTCTGAATAGATGAGCGGTGACCCATCACATCTTTGGTATATTTTTTATATTAAAAAAATTGTTTAAATAAAAACAGGATCGTCTGTACAGGAGGCATTAAGATGAAAGACTTCCTACAGCCTCCCTAGGGCAGTTACAATATAAGTTTTCTTTCATGTTCCTTTCAAGCTACCTCTTGCTGTTCTGTGAATCATATTTCTGCCATTAATACATTTACATAACCCTGACTGCTCATCGTTCTTTAAAAAAAATAAATAAATAAATAAATAAATAAACCCGAAAGGACCTTTCATAGGACAATGGGAGTGGTCTGGACTGAATCACGAAAGCTGGGAGAAACACTCTCAAAGGTTAAGATAAACATGCAAAATAAATCAGAGACACTGGTAGTAATGTAGAGTAGAGTAGAGTAACTTTATTGATCCCCAGCGGGAAATTCAGGAAATGTTGTCCCAAATGTGGCGTGAGGTGTACCTTGATGACGGTGACGAGGAACCTCTTCTCGTCCTCCTCGTGCATGGCTCCGCTAATGGAGCCGATGGCCCAGCATAGCGTGTTGAGGTTCCTCCACGACCACTCCGTGCCGTTCACCTGGTTGTGCAGCTTCTCTGTCATGATGCGCTCCGTGTCCGCGTAGTCCAAGTGAGTCAGGTAGACTGGAGGCGGAAAAAACAAAACTAGGAGTCAAATATCGAAAGCAAAATGACATACAACTGCATTGTCGCTGCTAATTAAGGATAGACCGATATATATATATATCGGTCCGATATTTGCATATTTTAAGTGTATCGATATCGGCCGATACGCGTGTGGTTTTGGCCGATACGCAATATTTATTATTTTATGTAATTCAGGTTTTTTAAAAGCACCAAGACACTTTATTTTCTTATTACATGATTGTTAGACATTACTTGATTGTTAGAGTGGGTGTTTAACATTATCAAATTGAGGTAGAACTTGTAACATTTAAAGGAATGTCTATTTTTAACTTGAGACCTGGAATAGTTGTCATTTTTAACCCTTTTTTTTTTTAAACCCATATCGGCCCCAAATATCGGGTATCGGAAATCGGGTATCGGCCAAGGGTGATGAAAATATATATATATAAAAATCGGTATCGCATCGGCCATTAAAAAAACAGTATCGGTCGACCCCTATTAGAAACTTAGTTGGTTGCAATGCAATTTGATGTTTGCAGCAAACGTACTGGCTAGCAATAGCGCTTTTGAGAAACGATCAGTGATGTCAAAAGTAAAAGTAAATTCATGGTGCAAGCACAATACTAACACATGGAACTAACATAGCTGTTAGTCTGTCTACCTCATTAGGTAAAATGGGGTAAACAGAGTGTGTTGTTACTGAAAAACACTAAAAACCCAGTGTGTCTCATGTTCTTGTAGAGGTTGATGGGAGTCTGCATCCTTCATGATCTCTCGCACCACCCACTTTGTTTGACATTTACCAGGGTGTCTGCAGGTTTTAACAAGTGCAATTTTAGACTTTTTTAGACCTTTTTTTAGACCATCATGGGCTAAATTTTAGACCTTCGCGGAGTATTAAAAAATCAATAAAGTCAGATTGCGGTCAATTGACTATATATACGCGCGTACACATATCAGAAAAAAAACAGCGGCGTGGAAAAGGACGTAAAAACAAAGCGTAATAAAACAAATAAACATTCATCCTTTGTCGATACTTTGCATTTACACTCTGACCGCTGTCACATAAGGGAAAGTGATGAAGTCTGGGCATCTCTTCTACCCAGTATCTCTTAGATGGAGCTAAAAAGGCTAGCGGTAACCCTGAGAGTCTCTCTTACCGAGCGTCTCCCTCATGTTCTTGTAGAGGTTGATTGAGTCTGTGTCCTTCATGAACTCTCTGACCACCTCCCCCTGGTCGTTCTCCACCACCAGCACCTCCTCTGGCTTGGCCATGCGACTCACCATCAGCAGACGCACCTGAGAGGAGAGGAGGAAGAGATAGTTGCCAGTCAAACAGCTGTGGCTATTTCCTGGCCAATACAGGTAATGAATTTCACTTAACATGTCTAAAAAGATTTTTTTCACATAAATACATTGTAAAAGGTGATAAAAAAACCTAATATAGTACCTTCTTTTAGAAAACTGCTACCATTTTTTTCTAAGGCCAGAGCCAGATGAACAATGAGGGGAGAGGAGGAGAGAGTATAGGAAAATGACACAAGGGTCAGGAACACAATGGCAGATAAAGAAGTCCAAATGTCTATAAGGGTTTTTGCTTCCCCATACCTCTTGGTTTCTTGGTCCTCTCTAGGAGCACACAGGCAGATAGAAAGGCCTTCCTCACCCTCATTCAGCCCTGACTCAATTTCTCTCAAGTAGGGCTTTCAGGCCGACCAGAACGGAGTCGGTGTCGGTGCCCGCACCAGTTACGTTCGGCTCTTAAGTGCTTGTCTGCGAACCGCCTGTGTTCATACCGGGCTCTGAACTTTTTCCGCACGTGACGGTGTTACCCGGATGAACCTGCTGACGGCCACGCTGTTGTCACGGTTCGCAGAGAAAAACCTAGTATTTTGCGGTTCGCATTGCGAACCAACTTTCCGGTTCGCGAACGCAAATATCTGTGGCGTAAACCCGACGGCCGGTTCACGATTAGGTGCAGGAACGGGCTCCAGCACTGTTCTCAGTCAGCCTGAATGCACTAAGGGAGACTCAGGGAGGGGTAGACAGACGAGGATCCTAACTCACCTTTGACAGCACTGGTAAATACAGGTGTCTGCGTGGCGGCACGTCGAAGCTGTGGCTGCCGGAGAGCAGTGGCGAGGTGGAGGTGGAGAAGGGGCTCTCCCGGTACAGCTCGGCCGCCAGGTGGTTCCAGTACTCCAGGCAGATCTTGAAGATCTCCGTCTCCTCCACCTCCGACACCAGCAGCATGTAGTGCAGCGCCTGCAGGACACAGGTGAGGAAGGTGTAGAGGTGACGATGAATTGGTATAGTAGAGTAGAGTAGAGTAGAGTACAGTAACTTTATTGATCCCCAGGGGGAAATTCAGGTATCCAGTAGCTTACGTAAATACACAATTACACAAATGCCCACATGGACATTTCAAGACACAAATAACACAGGAATAATCAGGGAGGGGAAAATAAAAATAAAAATAGAAAAGATAAAAATTGTAAAAAAGGTAATTGTGTATACTTGGAGCTTTGAAGAAAACGCTTTATAAACAAATTATTCTGGGCATGAGGAGATGAGGAGTGGTGAGTAGTAGTGAGTTTGTTCGCAAGTGTCAAATCCTATCCAATAAATCATATACATCCATTATCCTTGGAGCTTTGAAGAAAACACAACAAATTATATAGGGCATGAGTAGATAAGGAGTTAGTGAGTTAGGAGTTAGAAGTAGTGAGTGAGTTAGTAGGAGTCAAATCTCAAATCACAAGTTATTTGTAGTCACTTGTAGTGACTGGGGACAGAAGAAGACAGTGTAGAGGAGAGGTGAAGAGCGGTGGAAGAGAAGTGACCAATTACAGAAAAGCTTACACACGAGAATATGTCACTATATGTGGACTTCCCCAGCCAAATCATAAGAATAAAATGAGAATATAATATAGTAATAGTAAAAGGTTAAGAAAACTAACATGAAACTAAAAAAAATCTCCACAAAGACAGTGTAGAGGAGAGGTGAAGAACGGTGGAAGAGAAAGAAAAAGAAGCACAGACAGGATGAGAATAGTGCGGAGAGGCAGAGGGAGTAGAAGATTAATTATGCTAAATTAAATTAGACACCTATTGGAAAGAAAAAAAAAATGACAAAGAGCCCGAGTCAAAGAGGAGTGGATGTTCTTCAAATCGGTTTAGGCTACTGACTCTAGCATCGCCAAACTGTATTTCGTTTTAACGATTTTCTGATTTCATTACTGGGAAATAACTGTAGAAACCCAAGACCGCGGCAGAATGCAACATGACACAAGCCAGCTTTGAGATGCCTCTGGTTATCGTTCATATTCCTCTGTTTCTTACGTGCTTGCAAGCTGAACCAATGCAAGCACGCCTTTGTAAGAGGGTGGGACAAGTGCAAAGAATGTAAAGTGTATGTGAGCATGCATGTAAATATGTATGTGATTCTATGCCCATGAGCATTGTGCATTTACATAATTATAAAAGAGAGATTTCCTCTGGTGTGTGTGTAGGTGTGTATGTGTGTATGTGTGTGTCTGCTCCACACTCCCCTCAATGAGTGTGTGTGTTCTTCGCCCACATCCATGAGCATTTCTCTGCCGCGTGTGTGTGTGTGTGTGTGTGTGTGTGTGTGTGTGTGTGTGCGTGTGTGTGTGTGTGTGTGTGTGTGTGTGTGTGCTCTACTACACCCACCTCCATGAGTGTCTCTCTGAGGTTGGGCCTCTTCTCTATGAGCTGGCCGTGCTCCTTCAGGAAAGTGCAGAGGAACAGGCTGAGGTTCTGGATGAAGTTCTGCTCGTCGTCCTTGCCATTGGAGTACGCCACCCGGATATTGGTGTTCAACGGAAGCATCTGTTGAAGACGACGGAGAAAAAGATGACTTTCAGAACTAGCAAAAGACATATTTATTGTTTTATCTTAATTGTAGTTTATTTGGCAAGGACAATGTAGTGTGCACTGCGCATTATTACAAATATGACATGGCAAGGCCAAGACCATACTTGCCGTGAATACATAAACGGTTTATAGCCAGATGGCTCATTTGCAACCCCAGTCCCTGATCAGGCCTCCTATTCTAATGAACATCATACAAATCACAACATAGAAATATGCAATCACATATTACCTTAAAACCTTGTTCAAAACAGAAAAACAATATGATGCGGATGTGTCAGCTATTGCGCGACATCAGGATTACAGTTTTTGTTTTCCTTGCCAGTGTCTCACTTTTCTGTTGAATGTGTTAAACTCGGTTTGTGTTTTTATTTCAGTTGGCAAGTTGTTCCACATTTGATTTCCAATAACTGAAAAACGTGACTGTCCAAAACTGGTTTTCCGCACCTCTGCAAACTGTGTGTACTAACTTACTAATAAAAAGAATGAAACATGGGAATGAGAATCTGAGTTGCAAAAATTGTATCGTTTTTCCTCAAAAGTTGAAGTTACAGTGGTAGGTTGTAGGAACCCAAGACTGTGCCAGAATGCAACATCACACAAACCAGCGTGGAAATGTCTTGGGTTATCGTTCATATTCCTCTGTTTCTTACGTGCTTGCAAGCTGAACCAATGCAAGCACGCCTTTGTAAGAGGGTGCCAGGAGTGGACGGTCTGAATGGTATTAAATCTACAGGAACTGATATGGTAGCAGACAGCATGTGTATGTACGTTCATTTGATCAACTGAAAACATACACCAGTCAAATTCCTACAATTTTGTCTTCCAAACTGTTATCAACTGAACTGCAGTTGGACAGTGTGTTGGCTGTACCACTAGAGGGTGCTATTGTGCAGTGAGTTAGCAGAGTTTCTGAACTGAGGTGATCATGTTAAATGCAGTATGTGCCATGCGAATATTACTGCTGAACATGTTATCTTACGGGACCAATAAACTATCTCTACTACTAACTTATGCTATTGGTTCCAGGAAACACAGAACGAGGTGTTATTATTCTTATGCGAGCACATACGCTTGAACTTGTAGGTGAATGGTGGACTTGAGGAAGAAACGAAACATCTGTTGTGTTCCTCTGGGTCAAGAGTTGGTTTGGCCCTTTACAATGACTTAAGACCCGTGACAAATGAGTAAGATAAAGTGAGATAAGTACGTTTTATTTATCAATGTTTATTTTTTAATTCAGACTGCAATGACTAAATTCAAATGTATTTGGACATGTATTTTGTTATTGATCCTGAAGGAGATGAACATTACATCTCCAAATAAAATTTCTATCCTGAACTAGTTTTCCAGTTACCTGTTTGAGTTGACACATGGTGAGGCTGAAGAGGTTGACAAACTGCTCCTCGTACTGGTTTACGCTGACGCCGGCAATCTCCGTCAAGCACTTCAGGGTCACGTTACGGAACATGGGCACGTTCAGGAACTGCAAGACACAAACAAACATTACAATAAAAAATAAATAAAAAAAATGCCATCACAACTACCAGTCAGCCAAAAAAATTGAAACAGTTTTGGGACAAAAATACTTTAGAGGAAAAAAAATCAAATTATTTAAAAAAATGTAGCAACTCAAGACCTTGCCAGAATGCAACATGAAACAAACCAGTGTCAATACGAGTCAAGCTATAGCGTTCATATTCCTCTGTTTCTTACGTGTTTGCAAACTGAACCAATGCAAGCACGCCTTTGTAAGAGGGTGACACGAGTAGGGCAACAAGGGCACATAAAAATGATACAACTGCAGATGCTGACATTTTCATTTCATTTTACAAACCCTCAAGTATATTTGGAGATATGTGCAGTTCTGTTGTGCATTTCTGCACATTTACAAATTAAAGATCTGACGACTTAAATATTATTAGCAAAGTCTAAGACATAAAGGACAAACAAAATCAGAAAAGAACAAACAGTAAACGTAAAGCACATCCCCGGCCTAACGGTAGGAAAGCGAAACATCACCAGAGAGAGTACAGAGAGAGAGGTTCCATTGGCCCATTGTTTCCGGGTTCTATTATTGAGGGGGAAATCCCCCTTTAGGCAGACCTGAGGACTGTTCTATTCAATGCTAGGAGCATTATGACACGCCCAATTAGGCAGACCGGAACCTGGTCACATTAGGTGCCCATAGAAACCTATTATGTTGGCATATCTCTATACTTAAAGAATCTCTGGTAACGTCACCTTGTAAACGAGCGTGCTGATGAGTTTGGTCTCGAAGATGTAGCCGAGCGGGATCCAGTTGAGGAAGCGCAACAGCGTCTCCAGCGTGGCGTGGACCAGCGGTGCATTCTGGGAGTTCTCCTGTTGTGGCCACGAGAACAACAGTCAGCAATTGTCACAACAATCAGCAACATTTTTCATTTCAATGGAGTTGTACAAGGTATAAGTACTCTTACGGTAGGGACACATAGGAGGCGAAGCGAAGAGAGGCGAAATCCAACCGTCATCAGGTCGTTGCGGCGAATCAAATGGAATGGAACAGTTATGTTGTTGATTTGATTGGGCCGCGGCAGGCGAATTCGCTCCTCATTTGCACAACATTAAACTTTCTTTAATAATTTTGCTTCGCTTCGCCCCTGTTCGCTTGCTTTCGCCTCTCTCATAGGAATGAATGGCAAAGTTCGCAAATTCGCGTGTATGTGTCCCTACCGTCTACTTTTACTTCATACAAATGCAAGAAACATGAGATAAAACATGACGTTCACTCACCATGACAAACTGGCAAAGCTGGAATATTTGGGAGAACTCGTTGCACATACTGTAAGGAGATAAGGAAAGGGAGAGAGAGAGAGAGAGAGAGAGAGAGAGAGAGAGAGAGAGAGAGAGAGAGAGAGAGAGAGAGAGAGAGAGAGAGAGAGAGAGAGAGAGAGAGAGAGAGAAACACAGATGGTAGAGAGGTCTGGTGAGAAAGCTGTACTTCACATGGTGAAGCAACATACCTAAGCAAACTTACAAAGTACTAATACCATCTCAAGTACACCTAAGCATATTGTAAACAAGCCATTTCTCCACACTTAATGAACTTAATTGGCTGTTAGCATAATTATCAATAATAATGAAGCTCCTGATGGTTACCATGTTACGCTACTTGTCCATCACATGCTTAACATTTAACCTTATGAGCTGTGTGTGTGTGTGTATGTTTGTGTGCGTGTGCGTGTCTGTGTGTGTGCGTCTGTGCGTGTGCGCGCGTGTGTACACTGCATCACCTGTCTTTGAGATGCTTGGCCTTGACCTGATGGTTGCCATGTTACGCTACCTGTCCATCAGATGCTCGACATTTAACCTTATGAGCTGCGTGTGCATGTCTGTATGTCTGTGTGCGTGTGCATGTGTCTATACCTGTCTTTGAGATGCTTGGCCTTGACCTGTGTCATCTGTCCGCTGGAGAAGTCGAAGACCTCCTCGCTGAGCAGCTTGAGGATGATCATGTTGTTCTGGCACAGGCTCTCGCTGGTGCGGCTCGCCCCCACGATGTCGCTGATGAACGTCGGCCAGTGCTTTGGCCACTCCTGCTTCAGAATCTGAGAACGAGAACACACACACACACACACACGCACGCACGATTTAGAGATGCATATACTTTTTTTTTAAAGTATTTTTTGGGGCTTTTTAGCTTTCATTATTACAGCAGGGCTTTTTCTGAACGGGGAAATAGGGGTGCTCCACCCTCATACCTCCGCGGGTGCACCCTCATACTTCTTTTTTTTTAAATATATAAATTACTTTTTTGAGTGCCCCTAGTAAATGTAAATTCCCCCCTTCACCCCCCACAACCTACCATGATGCTCCCTCATGCCAAAAATTCCTAGAAAAAGCCCTGTACAGGATAGTATGAGAGGAGACAAGAAAACATTGGGAGAGCGAGATGGGTCAGGGTTGGGAAATGAACCCGGTCAGACTCGAATCGAGGTCCCCATGATCATGCAAGCCTAAATGTCGGGGGCTTAGCGTGCTGCGCCACAGCGCCCCCTGACTCATATACTTTGTTAAAGTATCAATGTGATCTTTCTGTTCATTTTTGTTGTCGTCTGTGCGTCATGCCCACACACGCATTGCATTCACACATATTCCCCATCTCAAGATTAAAAATACACGTTTTAGGGCAGACTCTTTCAACAACAGCTTGGCATTAAATGTGATCTTTTTCCTGAAGTACATAGAAATAGGCATGATTTCTTAGTCACAAATACATACACACGGACAAGTCCATACCAAACATTCTATACATTAACTAACCTCCCAACCCATACACACGACACTAATCTTAGCTGCTGGCTAAATAGGTACACATACGCTATATACATTTAAAACAAGCCCAGACAAGCACTGACCCTCAACATGGAAATGTAGTATATGTAAAGCAAATGTGCCACTCTATATACGCTGTGCCCCACTTCAGACAACATTGTGTACATAGAAGAAAACATGCACTATAAAAAATGTACATGCCTTGTGTTCTAGAATGCACATACACACCGATTTAGAACTCGGGCACATTCTAATTCAGAATGTGAATACTGTAATGAAGAACCCACGTATTCGTATTCACTGTGTACACTATTCAAAGTTCAACACTGCACACTACAGAGGGCTGAGTTTAGGGACTTAAGGGCCCAAAGACTTTGCAGCAGCTCTGCTATTTCACACTCCTCCTGTTGGGCCTTGCTCAGCTTACACACTGCTGGACACACACTACTGCACAAATCGACCTCCATGCATTTAACTTCAACCTACTGTTTATATGCAACCATAGTGTTCATGAAAGCCCACCTGGGAAACTGTCGTTGTCATTGAGACACACACACACACACACACACACACACACACACACACACACACACACACACACACACACACACACACACACACACACACACACACACACACACACACACACACACACACACACACACACACACACACACACACACACACACACACACACACACACACACACATTGTGACGAAAGCACTTTGTGCACCATTTGCTCATCCAAAAAGCTTTAGGCATCATGTCAATTAGCAGCAGACCTTGCATTATAGCCCTGTGCTCTACACATGCCTGCACCCTTGTCTGTCTTTCAATCGCTTTTTTTAATTTTAACACTCAACCCCCCACCCCATCATTTTCATTGAAACATTATTACTGAGGTCATAAAAATGTATCGATATGTCTAAAAATATCTCACGAGTCTTTAAGAGCCCTGCATGATTTGCTCATACAAAAGCTATGTCCGCCATGCCAGTGAGCAACACAGCATTTCACATTTCAGCTCTGCGCTCTTCACATGCCTGGTTGCACCCTTGTCCTCAAGTACTGCCAGGCCAAGAGAGTCACTACAGAGAGTGTTTATGGGTAGTACGAGAGGAATCTCGCGACTTTTTCCGGGTGGTACTGTCCACTAAGTGGCGCCATCCAGACAGCGCAGAGGAGCGCCAAGGAGCGCAGAGGCTGTTGAAATGAATGGGGTCCCATGGAGCTCAACCACGATGCTGCCATTGCTTTGGGAGAGAATTGGTATCATCGTTTCAATTTATTTTTCCAAAAGGCAGGATAGATTATCCTTTCAAACAGCACTTAGTTTGAATGTTTAAACTCGCTGGATCTTTGTAAAATACGACTTTATTGTCAATATGACGTCACGAGTGGCTTCAAACACTGCGTTTGGATTGGTTGGCCGGCTGCATTGCTGTGATCATGACAGCCGTAAAGCAATTTTGTTAGCAAGATGCTAGCGGAGCCTGACTCATAAATGCCAAAGCTGTAGGAAATCAGAAGGAAATAACTCCCAGGTTATTGTACATTTCATTGAAATCCACATTGGTTTCTCAGAACTTACAGTAATATTGTCAAGTTTCAGCCGACAGCGAGCACAATGTCAAGTTATTAGTGCCAGCCTTATGAGCTCTGCTGTCTCGACAGCGCTCCCTAGGTGAACTGCAGGCACGGGTTGGAGGGCGAGATTCAACACTGTATGTAAACCCACTGTGGTCACTACACCAGGGGTGGGAAATCTTTTTCATTCATAACATCTAACATTCTTTCATGTGAAACGGCATAACATTAAAATGATTCAATGAACAAAATTCAAGAGACACCGCACACTGCTTACTTCACTCCAAGAAATAAAGTAAAGAAAAGTAAGCAGTGTGCGGTGTCTCTTGAATTTTGTTCATTGATTCACCTTCTCCTGCCTCACACCTGCACCTGCATTACTGAGGGCTTGTGCACAAGGACTCTCTTGAACTTTTAACATTAAAATGATGTTGGGGGTTGGATAAGGCAGCTTCAAGGGCCATGAACGGAACAGGCTTCAAACCTCCAACAAAGATGTGATCCATATACTACATCATGGAAATTGGGCTAGGCTGGGGAGCAGGAGTCCTTCAACTTCATACAAAGTTTGAACAGTTTAAAAATTGCACATGAGATCATTCATTCTTAGTCCTGTCATCAAAAGTTCAAAAAGTTAAAAGTACTTTATTTGTCATTTGTGCATAAACTAGTAGTCCAAGCACATAGGAACTCTTGTGCAGGCCCTCTGAGTCAATAAATATAATTACAAAATACATTATCATCATCATCATCATTGTGGAATGCTACACTGCTAACACTGCACTGGTGTGTTTACCTGGTGTGGTCTGAGTGGGTAGACACTAGCCCTCCAAAGCTATTTATTTAGTTATTTGTGTTATGATACTCTCTACTTGATTGAGTACCTCCTGTCATTTCAGTCATCTCAGTGGAAAACATTACTGCATTGGGGGGTGCTGGGCGTTTGTTCACGAGGGCCGCCCAACAACAATCTCATGCCTTCTTTTATATGTTTTAACTTTTTTTTTTTTTTACCTCATTTCTGACAGGACAGTGGACGAGAGACAGGAAATGAGTGGGGAGAAAGAGATGGGGAAGGATTGGCACATGACCTGGGCCGAAATCGAACCCGGGTCGCCAGCGTAGTAGTAACCCAGTGCCCTACCGTTAGGCCACGGCAGGGACAACAATCTCGGGCCTTCTACTGCCATCCTGTAACCACTCCACCTATCCCATCCACATCCTTTCCAAACTGCATCACTGGAATGATTAAAATGGAATCTAATCCCAAGGGGAACAGCTGTGACGGTAACAACCAAAATTTAGCCAAGCACTGCAGGATCCATGACCCAGTTATGACTCTTCCATAGCTGGAGATTTTAGAATTACTACTGGTATTCCATTCCACCCCACCTTGTCGTTCAGTTCCCTTTCTTCCCCTTCAGCTGGACAGTAATGACAGAGAGAGAAATTGTCATAGGTGACTGGAGAGCATAACTATCTCAACCTCTCACACTTATCTCTACCTTTCTCCTTTACGGAGGCAGCTGATCTGCCAAATCCCGTCCCCCACCATCTGCGCCTGCTTTCTGACTTGCCTATCCCTGCTGATCACCGCCCCCATTATTGCACTGAGAGACTCTTAATAGATGAATGTTTAATATGTGTGAATTAATTTTTGTGTGTGTATGCTACTAGACACCTGAATTTCCTTCAGGATTAATACATTTCACTCTACTCTACTCTCTCTAATAGTCAAACTTAATTATAACTTAGTTACGACTCATCCAATAGCCAGATATTTCAGTTACTACTACCCTCCTACCAGGGCCGCTGACAGCTTTGGCCAGGTCCGGGACAAAACCATAACCACAGCGCGCGTTTATGACCAAATTATGACCTTTTCATAGCCGGATATTTAGGAGTTTCCACTCCTCCACTGCCAAAACAAACCCTGGCTCCATTGATTCTCCTCTTCTTCAACCTGGTGCTGGATGAAGCAATAGCTGTAGCTTCTGCTGGTGGTCATTGACCTCGAGTGCATCTTAATATGCGACCTTGCCTCCTCCACTTGCCTCCTCCACTCGCTTCTCGTCATGATGACATCACTGACAACAGCATTATATTTCAATATCTTGCAAAAGCTCAATTGTAGAGTCTTTTTCTCGTGTGCAATTGTTATGGTGAATGAAAAACAGTCCCTCAAAAGTTGTTGTGGCTAGGCTGACAGCTGGGAAACTTTATCGTTTTCTCCACGGAGGAGGGGCCAGGAGGCGGGACGAGGAGACAAGCACAAGTGGAGGAGGCAAGGTCACATATTGGGATGCACCCCTCCTGTGTTCCATATTTAGAGGTTTCCCTCATCACTATGGCACGGGTCAGTGATTCTCAAAGTGTGGTCCGGGGACCACTAGTGGTCCGCGACAGCGCTCAGGTGGTCCGCGAGGGGATTTCTCGTTTTCCAACATGAGGTAGCAGTAGGCTATATTTGTAACATAATTACAAAGCTTAACATGGCTGAAGTATTAATTTCACCACAATAGGGCAGGCTGGTAATGTGCATTAAAAAGTGAGTGATTTGCATCGAAATTAGCAGTGTCAAATAGGCACCCCTCAACTGTCAATTCAGTTGACAGGTGGTCCCTGAACATTTTAGGGGGGACAAAGTGGTACTCGGTTTCTCAAAGTTTGAGAAACACTGGCACGGGTGATGAAGCATGTGCTGAGAGCTGTCTCCTGCCTGTATGTCTGCCTGCCTGCCTGTCGTCCTGCCTGCATGACTGCCTTTCTGCCTGTCAGTCAGTCTTCTGGTAAACAATTGCATTACCTGACTGAATGTGACCCCCAGCCCACCACTTCAACCATCTAGCTTAGTGTTCCTCAACAGGGGCGCTACAGCCCCCCAGGGGGCGTTGGGGAGCCCTAGGGGGACGTTGAAAAGGACACAGCGGAGTGGGGGAGGGGCTTAGTTAACATTGAGGAGCATTAGTCCATTTCATTTTTCAATACTAAGGGGGGCATTGGCAGACGTATGATGATGTCAAGGGGGCGTTGGGAGGCTTGTGATGAGGTCAAGGGGGCGTTTGTTCAAAAAAAGGTTGAGAACCACTGACTAGGTGGTTGCACCACAGAAACAGTAAGAATAAAGGCGCTGTTACTGATAACTGATAGCTGATAGCCCTTTTCGTTTGCTGAATGCCTGGTCAGTCTTCTGGTAAACAACTGGCCAGCCCGCCATGCACAAACAAGCAACCCCACCGCTTCAAGCATCCAGCTGGTTGCATCATAGAAACATCAGATATTCTCAGTGAGAATAACAGTGCAGTTACTAGTAACTGAAACCTATTCTAGCTTGCTGTACGCCAGTCACTCTTCTGGTAAACAGTTACGTTACCTGAATTAATGTAAACCACCAAATGCACAAACAACCCCAGCGCTTCAGACACAAGTGTCAAGCTGTTTGAAGAAAACATCCAATATTCTCAGTGATATTGCTCCTAACTGACAAACATACAGGGCTCCCACTCTAATTAAGATATAACATTCCATTATTTTCCATGACTTTCCAGACCCAAAAAACAGAATTTCCATGACCACTTCCGTAAAAAGAATGGACATTAAACAAAAGATTGTCTTCACCCCTAGAGCCAATGCAGAGCCATCGCCAGACTTAGGTGGGCTCATTGCATTCTAGAATGTTGCACATTACAGCGTGAAATCAAGCCGTCTCTGGCGAAGAGTTCTAGCATAACCAGTAGGAAACAATGTTATACACCAAACAAAAATGTTTTTGCTTCTACACAACTGTTAATAAAATTTCATGATATTCCATGCCTGTGCATGCAAAATGGTAAAATTCCATGACTGGAAAAACTTTTATGAAATTCCATGATATTCCAGAAACTCCATGACCCGTGGGAACCCTGAACATAAGTTTAAGCTATTCTGTGCATTGCTATCTACTCTTAAACAGGAAAAGCATTGACTGCTCACAAAAAAAATCTGTGTTTTTTTTTATCCTGATAAACCAGCCTAAATGTGAGACCGGAGTTATTTAGTCTGGCCCCGATGAAAGATACCTCCGAAGATTGTTGATGAGAATAACCTGTTGTTTTTTCAAACCGTGCCGGCACTCTGACCAATCTGTGATCTTTGCCATTGATGTGCTTTCCCAACGGTTTTGCGAGGTACGTCGTCACTCCCTCAAAACCCTGCCCGTTTTAATTCAAAACAAATCGCTGCGTTGTGATTGGTTTTGCCAGACTCAGGGCACAGCGTCCAAAACCTTCTCAGATCCGAGGCCAGACTCACTCGCTAGCTGAAAAAATTCGGCGTCCAGTGGGTGGCGCTGGTAAACCAGGCTATGTTTTTTAAATATTCACCATCCTACCCAACACAAAAACACGAAACGCGCCACTCCAATATATCAGTCACAAAACTGTTTTCAGTTACAAATGGCACTCACTAACCACTGACAAGCGATCCAAAAGACATTCTGTGTCAACACCTTTAGTGGTTGTTGTCTTTCTGGAGGAAGATGGGAGGGTAACAGGAGTAGTGTAGGGAGAGGAGAGAGCCATGGGATCTGGGGTGAAAAGACTTACCTGGACCAGGATCATGTTCAGCTTTGCGATGTACACTCCTTCCTTCTGTAAACAAGACACACACACGCACAAAGTCATTAACAAAGTGAGACAAAAAGAAGCAGCCACAGCTGCTATGCTTCCATTACAATCGCATTGTTATTTTGTCACATTGTAGCATTGCTGTTTAAAATGACGAAATATGCTTCCATTCTATATAGCAATTCAATGGCAACACAATTTGCTAAATCACAAGTACACCTGTAGTAGAGTATGCACCAAGTATGTCAGAGTGTGTGCAAGTATGGTACAGGAAACATTACCTTACTACAAGAAGGATTAAGTGCTCTACAACAAGTGCACAGTGCTCAGAGTGAGATACTGTATTTCAATCTTACCTCCACACTGGTGGGATCTGAAGAGGTCTTAATGATGAGGCCAACCACATACTTCTTGATGCCTAGGAAAACAAAAACGAAGAAAAAAAAAAAAAAGAAATGTCCATCATCGTTTACGGAATGTTCATTACATAATCATAATCATAATCCCCCTCAACACCTTAAAAGTGTAATGCATGCATGAAGTGAACATTATAGTCATGTGTGCAAGAGATACACAGTACAATATTTTAATTCACAGCACTACGGTGACAATGATGATGATGATGTAAACACACAGACTCACCTTCGCACTGGTTTCTGGGTAATATCTTCCAGCGGGTTTTGATCACAGTCTCCAGAATCTGAAGTGCATAATACTACAAAGAGGACAAAAAAAGAAAAAGAAAATGATGTTCAAACACTGTCAACTCGTTCAAAACAAATCGGTTTCTGAGGGAACATTTTCAGGTTTCCATGCAATATCCTTTAGATAAAACAAAAACAACATTACATGACAGAGACGTCTTTCTCCAAAGTTAATTTCCAGCCGCATGTGTTGAATGTACAGAGAATGGAGACACGAGCAAGGAGATGAACACTAACTGGACATACATGGCCGGATAACTGGACCAATGTGTAGGGGTCATTGACACGTTTTGGTAGCAGACATCAGGTGGTACAACCTCCAACAGCTAAAGCCAGGGTTGCCAGATGAGGCTGATGATTTCCAGCCCAAAAAATACTCAAAACCCGGCCAGAAGTACAAAGTCCCGCCCAATTCTATTGATTTCTATGGCAAAAATTGGGCGGGTTTTTCTGCTTAATGCCATTTTTACCCGCACACGGCCATCCTTAGCAGCCCAATTGGGCGGGAAACAGCCCAATCTGGCAACACTGGCTAAAGCCCATAAATTGATTTGTAAAACTGGTAACTAATGTACACACAAAGAATATGCTGCTTAGACTATCCAGTGAAAAACAAACAAAAGAAATAATTTAATCCATACAATAGTGGTATTATCTGTGGTTGCACCACCATGACGTTTGCTACTACAAAAACGTCATTGAGCCATACAGTAGAATAACACTGAAAGCGGATAAGATTTGCTCTACCCTGCCAAGGTTCTTGGCAAATACCTTTGTCTTCATGTTCTGCGAGAACTCCAGGATTGTGTCCACTCTTGTCCAGGCATCAGGGTGGTCCTTCAGGTTGGTGAGGACTTCCTGTGCCATTCGTTGCTATGCGAGGGTGAGCACAAAACAACAAGAACAACAAAAAGAAACAAAACTCAGGACCCTGTTTCTCAAAAAAAAAAGGAGTCGTTTCTAACTAATTAGCAACCTACTAGGTTTCCAAATGAAAACTGCATTGCAACCAAGTAAGCTGCCAGTTAAGTTAGCAACGACGATGTCAGGAAACAGAGCCCAGGTCAGCAGGAGTTAAATCACAGGCAGTTCTTCCTCACACTCTCACTCACCTGACGTCAGTGTTGAAAACTTAGCACACACACACACACACCTGACGTCAGTGTTGAATACTTAGCGCGCGCACACACACACACACACACATCGAATAATTAGTTGCAATCATGTGATTCTGCCTATCAAGATATAGACACACACACACTGTATACACATACAGTCCCCCCCCTTACCTGTGATCCCACATCGTAGTACATGGAGTTCACCACGTTGTCAAGTAAGTTGATGTCCAGCTTCTGACTGAAGTCCAGCAGCTGTCGCGCTGTATGGTCCGCTAACATTGTCATCTCTGCTGGCATAGAGCTGCACGTTGAGGGGTTAAAATAGGACACAGTATTAAAAACATGACACTGAACACACACACATCTGAACTGAGCTGGTGGACAAGCTTTCATAACAGTCTCCCGTCCCCAAACTGGACTGATTTCACCCCTCTCTCTTTGTACTATTCATAAGCAGAATAATAGTGAATATTCTGTTATGCATATCTGATATGGACCATGCTCTAGTGTCTGACTCTGACAAACACAAATAAACACTAGAAATCGATGGTGGCTTCCAAACGACTGTGATTTCAGTCCTCACAATAATAACAAAGCGCACAGTCACTTGTGCAAGTGTATTCGCATCTAATATCACGAATAAGCACGTACGGTAGTCTGAATGGCCATATCAGCGCATGCTAGATTACATAACAGTCTTTACTTCTTTGTTTGCGATTTTGTGTTCATTCATGCACAAGCCACATGCTCTATGCGTGACAGTATGCTAACCCACTCCAAAACAAAGTTCAAAAGACTTAGGTACCCCAGCAACAGCTAATGTGTAACATGGCTAATGTATACGGTGGGGTGTACAGTTTTAGTGCGAACTGCACAGAGTAACATGAACATGAAGAGTAACGTAAAGAAATGAAATACACTAGTTAAGAATTTAAACTGCTTTTCATAATCGTCTTTGAGACACTTGTAATTTGCAAACGCATTTCTCGTTGTAAACAACAGCTAGCAAGATTATGCCATGGGACATTGTATGAGGACTGGGTAGCTGCTAACCTACGGAGTCAACTGGTGGACAAGCTTTACATTACGCTCTACTGCTTTACGCATGGCAGCGTAGGTTCATTCATTGGCATTGAGATTTGAAAAATGGGTGCATGTGTATAGCATGCTGGGATCAAAATAATAAAGTGTTGATTTGTATTACATACATTCTCACTTCTTACCAGTGATATACTTTACAACTCGCTAAGGTTAGGTTTGTTAGCTGACAAAGTTGGGTAACTTGCTTCATGTCAAACTTACCTGCTTTTAAATGCGTCCTTTTCGAAGAAAAAAAAAACAAACTCAGGGAAGCTCTCAGGCTACTTGGTGCCCAACTTCCACAACGTGTTCACTGGACAGAGATTTTATTCCCGTAGATTCTTCAAGGTGTAGCTAAGGTTCACTTGAACGACGGCAAGTTATCTCATGGTGTCACGATAGCGAATTCTTGATGCTAGCTGGTGTTCTTGCTCATTAGCAACGTGATGTCTTCCAGTTGCTTGGCAGCTAACCCCCACTACATTACACCGTATCTTAACTCAGTAGAATAATTAGTTGTATTAATCGTGTATGTGGTAAATTCCAATCTACATACAGCTGGCTATCGTAATCAAAGTGCTTACTGGCGCGTGCAATGATTTCGGTATTGCTACAAATTCGCTAGCTACGGCTAGGTCCCCTGTTAGCAACTTAGCTTGCTATGTATGGTTACCAATGACTTGAGTCCTCAAGCTAGCAGGCTAACTATATTTACGGTGCCATACTGAAGACGCGATTCCTGTCCATATACACAAAACAAGCAGTCGTTAGTTTATTGCGTTAACTATGTAAAAATAGTCTTTAAAGGCAGAGCTATTAGAAAGTGAAAAGCCAGCTCTTCTTTCTCCCATCTCATGCGTCAACCCAAGACCGGTTGAAACCGGTTCAGACTGGGATATTCCATCTCGGTTTAGTTTTCAGCCCGTAGCGCCGCGTAAAATTTGGACTCAGGACACACCCAACGCGAACGGCGATTGGCTGCTTGCTAGACTTTGTAACAGTTTCCCGGTCTTTTTATGGGGCAGTAACATTGTCACTCGCACCATACATAAGCCACTGCATCATTTGTCTTTGGTCTGAAGTATGAGGCGGGTTATGATGAGATTCAGACACCGAAAGGAGCTATCACGACCCTGACACAAGTGTGACACTCGAAACATTTGCTTTCGCATTTGCATTTGCATCCTCTCAGTCTCTCATAGCCAACACACACGCGGCGCTTTGCAACTTTGTTTTGGGGTGAAGTTGTAAATGAAATATGGAGTGGATTCTCTTTTCATTTCCCCACAAGCCTTCTGAATGTACAAACAACACACAAAAGAATAATGACTGCATGTGTATTTTTCTGTAAACCCTATTTTACGTACATATAAATTCCACAAATCTACACCTACTACATAATACAATATTGCAAATACATTAAATAAAAAACTTAAATAATAATAATAAACTACAATAGCCTAATCAAACAACCATCAACATTTTCTCTACAATACAATTCCTCCTGTCCAGAATAGGCCGATGTGTGTGCAGATGGGAATTTATATCAAAATGCAACTTAATTTCTAATATGTCTAAAAAATTAACTGCATTGAAAAGTTTACAACACTGATATTTTCCGCCAATATTTTCAATGTCTCTTATTCATTCCACCATGTCTCTCCAGGGCCCTAAATTAACTTTTTTCATCACCAGTCAAAATGGCTAGTAGGCCGAGATGTTAATCTCAAACACACACACACACACACACACACACACACACACACACACACACACACACACACACACACACACACACACACACACACACACACACACACACACACACACACACACACACACATCTCAAACACACCCTAATAGGTCAAAGTGGCTAGTGAGTTGGTATTTTCTACCAGCCAAACTGAAAATTCACCAGCATTTGGCCGGTTGGCTGGTGTTAATTAGCCCTGTGTGTGTGTGTGTGTGTGTGTGTGTGTGTGTGTGTGTGTGTGTGTGTGTGTGTGTGTGTGTGTGTGTGTGTGTGTGTGTGTGTGTGTGTGTGTGTGTGTGTGTGTGTGTGTGTGTGAGAGAGAGAGAATGAGACACACACACACACACACACACACACACACACACACACACACACACACACACACACACACACACACAACCCTGCAACGCTTTAGCAGTCTACTGCCTCTGTGACTTTTTCTGCCCTTGCTGCCATAGCAACTGTGATTGTGGTTGTGGTTGGGCCCAACCCGCCACCACTAGCTAGCTAGCTAGCTAGCTAGCTGCTCTCCTGGCTCTGACTGTCCTTGTCACCGTCCCCGTGCCTGTCACTTCTGTCACTCGCTCCTCTGTCACTCCCTTTGTCACCCTCTGCTGCTCTATCATCGTCATGACAATCCGGGTCATTCTCATCCTCATTGTTTGAGAGATGATTATCGTCATCATCACCACCACCACCACCACCATCATCATCATCATCATCATCGTCGTCGTCATCTTTCTTCTCAGGTTCAGGTTCACTTTTGCTCCCTTCATCACTTTGAGAGTGGTGGTCCTCTCCTGTCCTGTTCTCCTCCTCATCTTCCTCATCTTGCTCCTCTTCCTCCTGCTCCTGGTCATACTCTTCATAGTCGTCTTGGTAGTCATGACCTGTTCCATCCAGACTCACGCTGTCGGACAGGAGCAGCGTATCCTTAACCCTAAATGAATGAATGAATGAATGAATTAATTAATTAATTGATTGATTAATCTTTATTGTCCACAAGTGTGGAAGCTTTCAGTTTCACCATGTAAAAGACACATATGACAGGTGAGATATTACACATTTAGAGGCATTACACATTTAAGACACAGTCACACTCTCCATTTCCTACTAAAAAAAAGCAATTCAACAGTTCAAATTAAATGAGGCATTTCAATTTCAATGTATAACATTTGAAATTGTTTTCTTCTTCTAAAGCACAAACCATGTGCTCTTCTCCAAACCACATGTATCAATACATGAATAGAAATAGTTCAAAGGCAGTTTTGCATTCCATAACTCCTTGCACTATCTTTGTCATGCCTACATACTGAGTACTCCCCAACGCATTGTACAAACTGTAAATTGCTGTATTCTGCATTGCTTTGGATAAAAGCATGTGCTACTATAATGTTATTCTGATTCAAATGTAAAGCATACGTTATGTCAGGGGTGGCGAACCTTTTTCATTCAAGTGGCCACTTCAAATTCATCTGAGGGCAGTAAAACTCTGAGGGCCGTACTAAGAACACAAACCAGGATTTCCCCCTGCACTTTAGGCCTATATTGAAGGCAGCCACCTTTACAACAGACCCCACCTTATCAAAGTCCTCTGAATATAACTTAATTTTATTGCAAGTTTATTTAAGATTCCTTCAAAAAATATGTCATATTTCATGTGAAGCTGCATAACGTTACAATTATATCGGGGGCCAGATAAAACGGCCTCAAGGGCCGCAAACAGCCCTCGAGAGACATAGGTTCCCCGTCCCTGCATTATGTGTTCGCAAAGGCGTTAGTTGTCCTGGACCCAGGGAGAGAGACGCTGGCTCCTCATTACATTATATACTATATTACCAAAAAAAAGTATTCGCTAACCTGCCTTGACTCACATATGAACTCAACCGCCATCCCATTTCTAACTTATAGGGTTCAATATGACATCAGGCCACCTCTTGGTATACCAAAACATTCCATCAGGGTTCCCACGGGTCATGGAATTTCTGGAATATCATGGAATGTCATAAAAGTTTTTCCAGTCATGGAAAGGCATGGAATTTGACAATTTTGAATGCACAGTTATGGAATATCATGGAATTTTCTTAACAGCTGTTTAGAAGCAAAAACCTTTTTGTTTGTTGTATAACATCATTTCTTACTGGTTATACTACAACGCTTCGCCACAGACGGTTTGGTTTTGCAATGTGCAACATTCTAGAATGCAATGAGCCCACTGATCTCTGGCAGTGGCTCGGCGTCGTCTCGAGGGGTGAAGATAATCTTCAGTTTTTACACTTTTAAAAACGTTTGAACGTCATTTTTTTAAGTGGTCATGGAAATTCTGTTTTTGGGGTCTGGAAAGTCATGGAAAATCATGGAATGTTATTTCTGAATTAGAGTAGGAACCCTGTTCCATGCTCCCAACGTTGTGGGAACAGTTTGGAGCGTGCTCCTTCCTCTTCCAACATGTTCCTGTAATGTGCCGTATGACCGAAGTTTTGAGCAGAGTTATAAGTCGCTCCTTGTTCACGGTTACGATTAAGGTTAGGGCTGGAGTTCAGTTCAACAATCTACTGGCACCTCATTACGATGAAGTAGCCCATTTCTTTTATGAAGACATTTTTTGGGCTTTTATACCTCTATTAGAATTAGAATCAGATTTTTTTCTTATTTTTTTTATCAACTCCACCACCACCACCATCATCCTCATCATCATTATTATCATGATCGTCATGATCTTTCTTCTCTGGTTCAGGTTCACTTTTGCTTCCTTCATCACTTTTAGAGCGGCCGTCATCTCCAGTCCTGTTCTCCTCCTCCTCCTCCTCCTCATCCTTCCTTCCTTCCCTCGTCTTCCTCCTCCTCCTCCTCCTCCTCCTCTTTCTCCTGGTCCTTTCTCTCCTCACCTCTCCCTATGTTATGCTGTGTACTGAGTCTACTTTTTGGTGCACTGCCTTGCATGGCAGCAAGTGTGTTTGAGCTCCATTGTGTAATATTTATTGTCCTTCTGGATTAATAACATTTACTCTATTCTACTCTACTCTACTCTACTACTCTACTCTAGTCTGTATTATTCAGATAGGACAGTGAGAGAGAATAAAGGAAACGAGTGGGAAGAGAGAGATGGGGAAGGATCGGGAGACGACCTCGGGCCAGATTCCAACCCTGGTCCCTAGCGTAGGGATGGAACGCATTAGGTCCTGGAAAGGGGAATGCAGTGGTGCATTCGCATCAGTGGTGTAGTCTACTTTTTTATGGTGGGTATACTGTATATTGGAGCATTTTTTGAAGTGGGTATACTGTATATATTTGTGCTATTCAAAACAATGGATCAATCAATTTTAAGTGGGTATACTGAAATCCCTGAAATTTAGAAGTGAGTATACTCCGTATACCCGCGTTCTACGTAGACTACACCACTGATTTGCATCCCCACTTTTGGGCACCATATAGACGAGACTTCTCAACTTTTACTGTAGACAAATAATTGGAGTGGAGCAGCAGTAACATCTTTAAGAAATAAAGAATCAAGGAAAAAATAGGCACCACCACTTTAAAACTGGTTCCAGCACCCTTGATGGGACGGCACACTAGCCCAAATGTGCCATGTAGCCCCCTGAAGCTGCAACCCATTTGGACAGAACAGCACTCGGCAATAAATAACTGTGGGGGGGTGTACTGAGTGTGTGTGTGTGTGTGTGGGGGGGGGGGGGGTGGTGTGGTGTGTATGGGGGGGGCGTGGATGGACTGGATGGGTCAGGGGCAGTGGGTTGGGACATCCAGTGCTTCTGAGCATGTACACTGTTTTTCTTGTGAGTGAATTCTATTGTTGTACTGTTGATTGTTTTTCTGTGTTGGTGTCATGTGTCCTATGTGTCCTATGTGTTTTATGATGCTGCAACCTCCCTGTCTCCAAAGCAAATTTCTCCTTAGTGGAGACTAATAAAGAAACCTAAAGAAACCTAACCTAACCTAACCTAACCTAACCTAAGCTCCTTTAGGCCTACCGTGGTCTGGTGTTGTCCCCCTGGTAGGACAGTAGAGAGGGCGACTCGCTGCGAGAGCGTCTGACTTGTTTGCACTTCAGGGCCTTCTCCCGCACAAACTCCTCGGTCAGCCCACAGGCCTTCAGGGCGTCCGCGTAGCGCCTCTCTGCCGCCAGCTTTGCATTGTTCTGGAAGAGGAGCAGAGAAGAAGTAGCCTGATTATCAACAACTTTTTTAAAAAAAAAGATTTGTTTTGGTCTTTTACGACTTTATTGATGACAGGACAGGGAGAGAGATGGGGAAGGGTCGGCAAATGACCGGGTGCCCCACCGGTTGGCCACGGCAGGGCCTATCATTGACTTTCAAATGTCGTAACGAGACGCAGAAGGTGTTGCGTCGTTAGGAGGACGTAGCCTGGCTAGAGATGAAGAGCAATGGCAAACGGACACTGAATACTTTTGGGACATAGATGGACAATCTAGGCCTAGAATCTATGTGTATGAAATCTGTCTTTATTTTAGTAGTTTAACGCGACTGGCCAGCTTTGCATTGTTCTGAAAGAGGAGCAGAGATGAAGAGCAATGGCGAAAACATTACGCTTAAAGTGTACTCATGTTTTTCTTCCTTTAATAGTGTAAGGTAGTTTTTATGTATTGTGTGTACACAGATGGAGGGTGCGATGGGTGTAAGTGACGGAAACGGAATATTTATGGGACATAGATGGACAATCTAGACCTATAATCTATATGAAATCTGTCTTTATTTTAGTAGTTTAATGCGACTGAGTGGCCAGCTTTTCATCGTTCTGTAGACAGGAGTACAGAACAAGAAGAAAACGCTATTTATTCATACAAAGATTGTGAGTTATTTTTTCACTGTATGTTGGGGGGGCTAAAAAGTGGAATCAAGTCATTTTTTTCTATAGCAAAATCAAACACAACACAGTATATCTATGGCATGCACCTATGGGTGTGTAACGCAAACAATGTTCAAGTAGGACTGTGTGTGTGTGTGTGTGTGTGTGTGTGTGTGTGTGTGTGTGTGTGTGTGTGTGTGTGTGTGTGTGTGTGTGTGTGTGTGTGTGTGTGTGTGTGTGTGTGTGTGTGTGTGTGCGTGTGTCCCCACTCGTGTGACCTGTTACAATAGTAAAGGCCTGTCTTTCTCTCTGTCCTGAATCTCCCTCTGTGTGTGTGTGTGTGTGTCTGTGTGTCTGTGTGTGTGTGTGTGTGTGTGTGTGTGTGTGTGTGTGTGTGTGTGTGTGTGTGTGTGTGTGTGTGTGTGTGTGTGTGTGTGTCCTCACCCGTGTGACTTGTTCCAGTAGTAGGGGTCTGTCCTTGACTCTCTCCTGGATCTCCTTCATCTCCTCACGGTACTCTCTCCTCCGCTGCTGGTCCTGCTTCCTGAAAACACACACATAGGTATGCATTTATTCACGCACATGCATTATTCCCACAGGTATGCATTTATACACACACACGCACGCACGCGCGCACACACACACACATACACACAGACACACACCAGGTCATTCCCACAGGTATGCATTTATTCATCCATACGGATATTAATCCATCTATCCTTGCAGCCTTTTAGCAAACCAAAATGTACTTGAAGGGACACTGTGCAGGAAATGGTCAAACAAGCTACTGCAACTATGTTGCTCATTGAAACTGGGCTGCCTATTGCCAAATTTGTTCTTTACATGAAAGTTTACTAAGTAATAAACAAATATTTTCTAGTGTGGTCCAAGTACAGTCATTTTAGCTAAACATGGCTATTTTTGGAAATTCAAAATAGCGGCCATGGACCATGGAGAAGATCCCCCTTTTCATGCATGAAAAGTGCAATTTTTCCAGTCATAGTGAATACTTAGAATTTGATGGTGGTGGTAAGTATTCATGAAGAAGGCAACATTAGTGAATGGGCAGCATGAATTCTGGAAATAAACAACTAAAAATCTCACACAGTGTCCCTTTAAAATCATACAAGACCTTTGGCCATCTCACCACACACACACACAGGTGCGGACCATCACCACGGTTATCCTTTTATCCAGCAATTCACATAAATAATTCATCAAGCAATGATTTACTTCAAACCAAAGAAGAGCTTTGGTAATTTTCATAGCTTTCACCCTTATTTTTTAAGTGTATTTAACAAAGAATCCGAAGTATCTGTTATGATTGAAACCAGCCCCATATCATTTTGAGGAGTCTATAAGAGCAAGGTCTCTGACAAGGAGGGATAAAGGGGCCGGTTGTCCCGGGCCCAGAGAGAGGGAGGGCCCAGATTGGGGTTCTCATTACATTGTTTTGTTGAGTTGTGGGGGCCCATTCAAAAGACTTTGTCCTAGACACGGCCAATACTGTCAGCGGCCCTGGGTAAATAGTGCGCACGCCTATTCAGGCCCGCTGACGGGGGGAACAAAGGGGTTTGTTGTCCTGGGCCCAGAGAGATTGGGGGCCCAGAATTGGGTGCTGCCCATTATAATACATTGTATGTATTGGATAGGGTGCCCTTTAAGATGACTGTGTTCTGGGCCCAGAAAAAGCTGTCAACGGCCCTGCTCTTATTACTCATCATCATCATCCAGGTAACTAACGTTTCGACAAAAATACTGAATCAAACCAAGATATCGCAAAACACGCCCACTCAATGCAAAAGCGTGTGCTCAAGTTGGGTCTCCTAAGGGGGCGTCGTCCCCTACTTCTTCTTCTCTTTTTGAGGTGTTGGCGCAAGACATGCGCTACCGCCATCTACAGCGCTAAGGGGACTTCATTGATTCTCAACCTCAGGACTCCAAAGGTCTCCTAACCGAAGGTCTCTTAAAGGGGCGTTCACCCGACATAAAGTGGATACCGGAAAAGAAACAAAATGACGCTTCTTGTTAGATCCCCCTTCTTTGGTTTCGATGTTATCATCACATCCTATTCATAGTCTGGTTTTACTCTACTCTACTTTAAAATAGTTTGGGTGTTAAATTCAGTGTCTTTTTTTAGAGTATCTAAATGTATATCAACATGTTAAGGCCTAAAACATAACCCTAAGGTGCCGTGTAAGTATACGTATAATGCTGCACGTTATATTACTTTAACACATGTAGTCAGAGACTACAATAAAAGTGTAATTCTTTGAGAGTTTCCACTGTAGTGTCCTCCAGCTCAGCTCATCGACTTTCAAATCTCTTCGAGACATTTCCCAAACGGTATGGCTGACCCAACCCCCTTAGTTTGCTAACCGTTGTTTGCTTCCTGACAAAGTGGGAGGAGTTCCCATTTTTTCGGGAGCTTAGAGTTGTGTTTGTATTGTTCTTGGCCTGACTAGAGGCAACGATGAAGGTATTGCGCCACTGGGAGGGCACAGCCTGGCTACTACCCCAGCTCCTCCTCTCAACCTGCAACATTTGGCCAACTTCATTCTAGTGTTGCACCGATACCATTTTTTGGCCCCGATACCGATACCCGATACCAGGCTTTGCAGTATCGGCCGATACCGATACCATACAGATACCGATACCACCCTATTTGAAATGATATATGAAGGGCTGTAGTGCATACTACTTGGATGTAAAATCATTGCATGGCTTTGTCAGGCTGCTGCCTAACTTTGTGAAACAGGAAAAAGACAAATACAAAGTGAATCGAGCCAAACTTTTTATAGCCTACTTTTTAAATACCTTTATGAAATAACTAATTTAAGTGTCATACAAGCACCTGTAAATGGTATCGGTGCCCTATTTGTTGGTACTCGCCGATACCGATACCACCATTTTAGTGCCGATCCACCGATCCTGGTATCGGTATCGGTGCAACACTACTTCATTCACAGCCTCCACATTAGCTAACCAACTTACCGTTAGCCCTCTTTGAACCAGGCCACTGACCTGTCACCTGAATTGCTTTGCTAAACTTCATGGGATTAATTATCCACCTAGCTATTCAAAAGTTTCAGTAGTGGTCTCACAATACAGCTTTGAATACTTGTATTAAAATGAGTATTCAGTTGAATAATATATGTGTATGGTATACTCATATGCAGGGCTCAAAATTATTATTTTTTCATCACCAGCCAAAATGGCTATTAGATGTCAATCTCAATAGTCAAACATACACTCCCTAATGGGTCAAAGTGTCTGGTAAGTTGGTCTTTTGTACCAGCCAAACTCTTTTCACCACCATTTGACCGGTTGGCTGGTGTTAATTTAAAGCCCTGCATATACTGTATATATACTGTATGTATATTATTATCTGTGACTACACACATTTTTGGTGAGATTACAAAAGTGTGTGTCAAATTCACTCTAAAGTGCTGAATCATATGCATACAACATGTTTATACAGGGGAACTAAGAGCAAACCTTATCCAGACCTTGAAAACGGATTTAGATACTGATAAGTAGACAGTAAAAAGACTAAATTTATTTATATTCAAAGTATTTTGTACTCAAAAAAAGATTGTGTGCTCTGCATGAAACACACATAGGTCTACAGTCGATTATACCATTTAATTCTACAATGCAGTGCACAATGTGGAAATACTTTGCTGTCATAGATACCATCACCAAAATATCGCTTTTGTGTGAAAATATGTTTATTATCTTAATACCTCAAAAAAAAAAAAAAAAATTGTGCAACTCATTGTATTGTTACATTTGAATGCATATTATACACAGGAACATGACACAGTATGTTTTCTAACCACTGGGAAAAGGCAAAGAACCCTTCAAAGAGACTAGAGCACCATGCGATTTTACCGGGAGTCACATTTTTTTTTTGCTGTGCAAAACGGTATATTGTGATGCTTGATCTGGCAAGTAGGTGTCACTGTTGTCATAGGTAGCTCTGGGCCAGGCTGGGGGGTTGCTGGCCTTTCTTTAGTTGTGCATCATAGCAAGGGTAGGCACTTGGCTAGTCTGGCCGTGTCGTGTGTACCTGAACTCTTGCAGTTTGATGGTATGTCATAACAGGGGTAGGTAGGTAGGCACTCGGGTAGTCTGGTCTAGCCTGGCCGTATCGTATGTACCTGAACACCTGCACCTTGATGGGGTAGCTAGGCACTCAGCTAGTCTGGTCTAGTCTGGCCGTGTCGTGTGTACCTGAACTGCTGCAGCTTGATGGGGTAGGCACTCAGCTAATCTGGTCTAGTGACCGTGTGTACCTGAACTCTTGCAGCTTGATGGGGTAGCTCTGGGCCAGGCTGAGGTGCGGGTCGCTGGCCTGCGCTCGGCGGCTGATGACCTTCTGAAGCCTCCGCAGACGCTCCCGCTGCCTCTCCTGCCACTTCCTCTCCTCCTCCTCCGCCTTCTGCCTCTCCTCCAGGCCCTTCCTGTCTCCACGGGGGGAGAGGGGTGGATGGGTGGAGGGAGGGAAGAACGTTGGGAAGGAGGATGCGGGGTTGGCGCAGGAGAGAGAGGTGGGGATGGTTGGAGGGAGCGTTCAGGAGAAGGTGTGGTTGGATGGAGGGAGCAGGTTGGCGGAGGAGAGAGAGAGGTGGGGATGGATGGAGCGAGCGTTCAGGATGAGGTGTGGATGGAGGGAGGGAAGGAGGTTGGCGGAGGAGAGAGAGAGGTGGGGATGGATGGAGCGAGCGTTCAGGAGGAGGTGTGGATGGAGGGAGGGTTGGCGGAGGAGAGAGAGAGGTGGGGATGGATGGAGCGTTCAGGTGGAGGTGTGGATGAAGGGAGGGAAGAAGGTTGAGGAGGAGAGAGAGGTGGGGATGGATGACGCGTTCAGGAGGAGGTGTGGATGGAGGGAGGGAGGAAGGTTGAGGAGGAGAGAGAGGTGTGGATGGATGAAGCGTTCAGGAGGAGGTGTGGATGGAGGGAGGGTTGGCGGAGGAGAGAGAGAGGTGGGGATGGATGGAGCGTTCAGGTGGAGGTGGGGATGGATGGAACAGGAGTTTGGTTGATTGGGGGTGGAAGTGGAGGTGGGTCAGGGAGAAGATGCAGCAAGTGTGATGAAGCAGATCATAGCTGGTAAGTACTGGGGGTGAGGATAAAATGAAATGGGTATAAAAACATATCCCCCCCCATGGATGGAATGTTGGGGAGGAGGCAGTGGCGTTCCTACAATGACGCCCTGGGCTGATGCTAATAGCATGTTATTACAGTAGCATTGTAATAGCACTAAGTAGCGCTACATGGGGATTCCCAGAGTTTCCCAGTTGGGCTTTCGGCTTTCAGAAAAGAGATGCAGCAGCCATGATGGAGGTAAGTAGTGTAATTGAGTGAGGGTAGATTTAAAGAGGTAAAAAAGGGCTGGGCTGTGGTCACTGTACAGACAGTTTGGGGAAAGTCCTACACATTGAGGAATAAATAAGCAATATGTTTTACGGTACACGGTTTTTCAACAAACAATGGGTTACAACTGGTTTGGGCTTCAAGTGTAAAAGCTACACAAATTGAGGGACTGACGGCCAAAACATCCTTCAATATGGAGTCCAATGGAAGAACATTGATGTCACAATTACACTCAGTGTCAATCAGAGTCTCTCTCCCTCTCGGTCTCAAACACACTTCATTCAAGTTACGCACTTCATACAATTTTTCATTCCACAGGGAGTTTGCCTATGGCAAAGAACTAGGATGACAATCTACACACAAATACTGTACACACAACACACAAGTGTCAAATTAAATAGGATGTCCGAGTATTATCCCCTTGGAAGTCAAGAGTGGCTCAGTTAGTGGCTCACTGCTGTAGCTTCATCTTAAGCTCAGTAGCACACACACACACGCACACACACACACACACACACACACACACAGCAGCAGCAGCAGCATCAATCCAAGACAACAATACGACGCCATCAAGACTTCAGGGGGCAACAAAACAAAATGTCACAACTACACAGGTAGTAGAAGACAGGGCAGAGGACACGGCTCCAAGCCAGCACCATCGCTTGCTCCTAATCCTACTGATGGGCTGAGGAGAGCTGGGACTGGGGCTGAGGAGAGATGGGGCTGGGGCTGGGGCTGCAGGGATCGGCACCACACTTCATAACTACGGAGGAAGAAACACAACACACAAAACAACACTTGGGGGTACATTCCATTATTCTGACTCCCGTCGAACTTGACCTGTGCTTGTGGCCTCTCCAGAGAGAGTAGAGAGAGAGAGGTTCCATTGGCCCATTGTTTCCGGGTTCTATTATTGCAAGGGGGGGGGGGAGATCCCCCTTTAGGCAGACCTAGGCAGACCTAAGGACTGTTCTATTCAATGCTAGGAGTATTATGACACGCCCCTTTAGGCAGACCGGAACCTGGTCATGTTAGGTGCCCATAGCAACCTATTACATTGGCATATCTCTATATACTTAAAGAATCTCTGGCCTCGTGCTTCGCTGATGCCCCCCCCGTCTCCGTGGAGATATCAACAAAGTTTGCCCCTGCTGTCAGCCAAGCCCTTTACAACGTTTGGCACATTCAGCATCCCGATTGCAAATGATTAGAATGTCTTTCGAATTCCGCTTTTTGCGAGATATTGAATGAAACTTCTGTCGTCAATGACGTCGTCACGAGGCCACACAAGCACAAAGGAGGATGGGAGTTTAGATAATGGAAAGAACTCCATGGCTCCAGCACCATCACTTGGTTGATTCTACAGTGTAGGAGGGGCTGGATGAACAACCTGACTCTTGCCAGTGAAGAGCTCTGTGGAACATGTGGACATTTGTGGACTGCATCTTTCTGGTGAGAGTCCGATTGTTGGATCTACAGGTGTGCACCTGTTTTAGGCCCGTTGTTTCGTTTGTTTACCTGATGGCTTCTTGCCTCTTGCGAGACGCGTCTGTGATTTTGGCCGAGAGCATCTCCTGACTGCCCGACAGCGAGGAGTTGAGACTGGACAGAGATGCGCGGTGGTGAGAAGAGCCGCCACCACCAGGATTAGAAGGAGCGCGTCGCGGGGAGCGAGGAGACGCCGGGGCAGGCGGGGAGGACAGGAACGGCCAGCGGTAGTCTCTGGGACTGGCGTCCACTTCGCTCCCGGCCACGCCGCCCATGGCCGAGCGCAGCAGACGGCGCGAGGGAATCTCCGCCGTGCGCAGGTGGAACGGCTCGCAGGCCGTCAGCGGCCGCACCTCGCGCTTGGACTTCTCCAGCTGCTTCTGGAACCTCCGGTAGCTGGCGTCGAAGTCCGGCACCTCGCTGATGATCTTGGGCCGGTGCCTCGCTCTCTCCCGCTCCTCCTCCTGGCGCTCCTTACAGTAATAGCAATAGTATTTATATAGCACATCATACAAAAGTAATTCAATGTGCTGAAGAGAAAAGACAGAGTAGAGAGAAGAAAAAATATTGTAGAAAGTATTATCGATAGCAGATAACTACGTAACTATCACCAAAGTGTCAGATGAAAACGAAGCCGTTTCTTAGTTTCTTTTTAAATCACGATACTGTTGGGCCAGTTCTAATTCGGACAGGAAGCTGGCTCCTGCGTCTGCATAGGGCAGGACCTTCTGCACCTTCTGCTTGCGTTCCTCCAGGCGGCGTGTGAGCATGCTGGGGGGCATGGCGGAGCTGTGCAGCAGCTCTCGGGCCCTCATCTGAGCCTTGATGGCGCGGTACAGCTGCTCCTCTTTCTGGCGCTCGCCGGCGGCGGTCACCTCGCGCACCGCACGAGGCACGGGCTTGGCCCGGAACCGGGTCCTCTGGCACTCCTCGTCGGCCTCCTGCTCGGCCAGCTGCCGCAAGCGCTCCTCGCTGTGCTCCCGTCTCTGGCGCTCGCGCTCCATGAAGCTGAACGGCTGCCGAGAAGAAGTTAAAGAAAACAAAAAGAGCTTAGTTATTAATAGGGCTGGGACTCGATTAAAAGTTTTAATCGCATTAATCTATACTATAGGCCTTGAAATTAATTAATCGAATTAATCACATTTTAATCGCATTTAAATATCTGACTTGAGAACAGTGAAAAATATATTTTTTCACGTGGAACTTGAATAATTACAATAAATAAGCTTAATCTGAAAATATTATTCATTTTTAAAAGAAGAGAGAACTCCTCTCAATTTCAGTAGGCTGTTCACCATCAGGCGTAACGCTGCCCTCCACTGGTCTAATCCAGAACTATGTAGCTATATTACACTGCGATCATTTTTTTCAATCGCGTTAATTAATTAATCGAATCGCGCGATTAATTAATCAAAATTACTTATATAATGTCCCAGCTCTAGTTATTAATAATAATAGTAATAATAGTAATAATAATAATAATAATAATAGTAAGTTTTATATAGCACCTTTCAAAACACCCTACCCTTACTCTCCTATACTACAGTACTCTACTCTACTCTAAGTTCTAAAACAGAGGAGCAGCAGACAAAAAACCCTCAAGCTACTGCACAAATAGTCCAGTTGTCTACAAGTACGTAATATTTCGATCAGAGGGTTGCAGGTTCAAATCCCACCCTTTCACTCCCTACCTCACTCTGTGGCTGAGGTGCCAGTTTGAGCAAGGCACCTAACCCCTTACTGTTCCAGGGACTGTAACCAATACCCTTTACGTAAAATAACAGTAAGTGGCTTTGGATAAAAGTGTCAAGCGAGGTGTAATGTCATTTAATCTTACCTGTGTAGGCGAAGCTGATGGATCGCCAGCTCCAGCTCCTCCCCCGTGTACCTGGCGCTCCCCGGACTTGGCGCGGCGCCGTTTGTCCTCCTGCTGCTGCCGTAGCTTCTCGTAGAGCGGCTGCCGGACGTGCGCCGGCACGGGGCTGGCCCGGAACTGGCGCTGGCACTCCGTCAGCTCCTCAAGCTGCCGCCGCAGCTCCTCGTTCTCGCGCTCCACCTCCGAGCGCGTCTTGACGCCCCGCCGCTTGCGGCTGGCCTCGCGCAGCGTCATGTTGAAGGGCTCGGGCATGGTCACGCGCGGCCGGCACTTGTCACTGGCGTCACCCTCGTGGTCTGTCGGTGTCACCGTCGTCATCGTCGCCTTCTTCTTCTTCTTTTTGGCCTTTTTGTGACTTTGAACTTTGACCTTAATAATAGCAGTAATAATAATACATTGTATTTATAATACATTTTACAGCAGCTGAATGACCATTAAGTGCTTGAACTATGACCCCATAAAGACTAAATAATATTTATTAATAATTATAATTAATTATTGTTATTATTATCATTATTATAATAATTTCATCAACTCATGATGACGTCAATAATAAACACAATAAAACTACTAATATAACAAAACAAAAATATAATGTAATACAAACAGGTTGTTCCGGCACTGGGCTGGTCTGCCTTTACCTGGCTTTGTGTCTGTTGGTCAGGACTGTGCTGGTAAGGGTCTTCCATAGTCTGGACGTGGAGCGACGGGGAGGATGCGTGATGGGGAGGGTGAAGGTGCTGACTGTCCTGATGATGATGATGATGGTGATGGTGGTCATGGTGATGGGGATGATGATGATGATGACGGTGGTGGCGACGGTGAGGCTCGTCTTCAACAGCAAAGTTCTGCCACATGTTCCTGATGCGCTCCTTGGGCGACTGCTGAAGACCCTTCTCTGGCCGGTTCTCGTTCTCGTCTTGTTCATCCTCATCGTCGTCGTTGGCATCTTCATCATCGTCATCGTCGTGATCGGATACGTCGGACACTCGTGAGATTCTGTTCAGCTCGTGGGCCGAGTGGGACTTCTTCAGCTGACACGCCGATGGAGGCATCAGGCTGATGCCGCCCAACTGTAACCTAGCAACAAAACCATAACAATCACCCCAATGTATACTACGTATGTATATCTCTACATAGGTCTGTGTCCTCTATCTAGCCAATAATTGTATCTGTGGCTGTGGCTGTGGGTTACTGTGGGCTCAGGCTCCATGCTCTGTTTGTCTGATGGTGCTCTATGCTCCACATGCACAGCAACTAATATACAATAGTTATCTGATGTTTAGATGTATGTCTTGTTCTTCCTTCAGGGATGCAAAATGACTTTCAGTGAAAACTGACAGTGACAATAAGGTGTTATCGTATCGTATACCTAAACAAAAAAAGCCTGAATAAATCACTGCGGCTGCAACTAATGGCTTCATTGTGAAAGGATAAGTGACGATGTAACATGAAAGTGATGGGAGAGAGAGACGGGTTAGGGCCAGGGAACGACCCAGGACCGTAACCTCTACCTGTGAGCCTTCTATCCCAAGGCTTTGAACTGCATCTTCCTCTTTTTAAAGTATAAAGGGCTTTGGTGCTTTTTATACCTTTGTCTGAGCCCAGAAGATTTGGTTACACTTTATTTTAATGGTTCACTATAACAGTGGATCTACCAGATTAGGTACAGTGTAATAACCAGTGTAACAATATTTAATACCATGTAATACCAGTGTAATACCATGTGTAACGGAGGCTAACTAGCAGAGTTAGCATGGGACGTTAGTAAACCTCCCTCCCGAAAGCCTAATACAGTGTCGATGCCGTTGGGCTGGGGGAGGACTGGTCCTTTAATTCAGCGGTATCGTACTGTGACTCCCATTTCCGGACAGTTGTAGTTGACGAGGTGGCAGGTTCGCATCCCCAAGGGGGACGAACAGGTGCAGGAACACCTCGGTCACACATGTACCAATTTTGTACTTACATCTAGGGTTAGGGTTAGGTTTTGGTACATGGTATTACATGATATTAAATATTGTTACACTGGTTATTACACTGTACCTAATATGTGGTAGAGCCACTGTAATAGTGAACCATTAAAATAAAGTGTTACCTCGATTCGTTCACACTGAACACTGACACAACACACTATTAACCGGTATTACATGATATTAAATATTGTTACACTGGTTATTACACTGTACCTACTGTGGTAGATCCACTGTAATAGTGAACCATTAAAATAAAGTGTTACCTCGATTCGTTCTCACAGAACACTGACACAACACTACACTAACCCACTTACTGTTGAGTGCGCGGTCCTCCTCCATGCGGCGGCCGGCGGCCATGCGGGGGGGGCGTCTTGAGCTGCAGCTTCTCGCGGTACATGCCCTCCAGCTGGGCCATGGTGTGCAGGTGGGCCTGCTTCAGCTGTTCCAGCTTCCTGTAGTACTCCTCGTTGGAGAAGTAGAACTCGCGCAGGTCGATGTGGTCCCCGGTCACCCGGTAGTCCTTGATCAGGACAGGGTTCTTGGTGGCGGCAGTGGCGGTGGTGGTGGGGTTGGTGGTACCTAGGGATGTTAACCGGTAACCGTTTAACCGATAGTTGACCAGATCAAGGTTAACCGGTTAAATTTTTTGCCACCGGTTAACCGGTTATGATAATAATAATAATTATAATAATAATTTCCTCCCAAAAAGACCCCAAAAACGATAATTTTGAGGTTTTGGTACGATAATTCACCATTTTCCATCTGGCGACACTGGCTGGACATGACAGGTCCTGTCTGCGCAGCAAAAAAAAGGCTTATGTGAAAAATAAAATTTAAAAAATTCAGTGCTGTGCATATCAGGCACGCAAACGTTATATCATTTAAGATTACCGGTTAACCGGTTAACCACCGGTTAATGAGTCTCAGTAACCGGTTAAGAGATTTTTAAATTTTCACCATCCCTTGTGGTACCTGTAATATATTGATTGATATTGACATGAAAGTAGTTCAGAGTTGTATAAAGTAGAAGTAGAAGTACTTTTCCCAAATGTTATTACAACACTAGTCGTATGATATTGCAAAGTCGAAAACATGTAATATCATACCACTAGTGTTGTAATTACATCTGTATGAGTACTTCTACTTCTACTTCTACTTTATACAACTCTGAAGCAGTTAGACTCTGGCATGTTATCATATAGCAGCACTATCTGGTGGCACCTTGAGATATAGTAGCCTATTCAACGGATGTGTAAATATCTTGTCACTAGTCTACTCTGTGAAATAAACCAGACCAGTCGAGTGTTCAGTCTGTCTCCTGGTATTCTTCTGATATGGATATATGATCAGTAAGGTAAACCCAAATATATTACTGTACCAGGGCTTTTTTCTGAACGGGGATATAGGGGCGCTCCACCCTCATACCTCCGCGGGTTCACCCTCATACTTCTTTAAAAAAATATATGAATTACTTCTTTGAGCGCCCCTAGTAAATTCCCCCCTTCACCCCTCCGCAACCTGCCATGATGCTCCCTCATGCCAAAAATTCCTAGAAAAAGCCCTGCAGTACCTTTCTCTGGGGAGCCGTGGTGATGATGGTGGTGCTCATGGTCACCGCGGGGAGATGCATGCTGTTGTTGGTGTGGGTGATGTTGGTGTTGATGTTGGTTGGGATGGTGGTGGTGGTGATGTTGGTGTTGGTCATCTTCTGAGTCGTCGAAGTCATAGTCGTACTCCAGCTGAGAGGGAGAGGTTACAGGAATTGAGAGAGAAAGACAGACAAAAAAAATATATGAATGAACATTCAATGGCCTGGCGAGCCATGCTCAGGGTCACCACCAGTTGAAGGTAAAAGCTCGCACATCCAGACGTCTGACTTGGGAGCAGGACCAATAAATAGCCAGATAAAAACAGGAGAGAAAAGTCCGCTACAACCAGGATTTAATGCTCCCAATTATTATTACTATTATTTTTATACGGAAATATATAAAAAATAATTGGGAGCATTAAATCCTGGTTGTAGCGGACTTTTCTCTCGTTTATTTTACATGGTCACCAGGGCTCTAAATTAACACCAGCCAACCAGCCAGATGCTGGTGAAATTTCAGTTTGTCTGGTAGGAAAGACCAACTTAGGAGTCGCTTTGCCCTATTAGTGAGTGTGTGTTTGGCAAGTAAGATTAACACCTTCTAGTCATTTTGACTAATGATGAAAAGAGTTGATTTAGAGCCCTGATGGTCACCACAGTGTTGGTGGGTATCAGTAGCGGAACAACTGCACACAGGTAGTCCCTAGGGCAAAACACTTGAAGAGGCCCCCATGCAGCCTGCCTAGGTCACAATAGGGCCCCCACCACCAATGCAAGACTGCCTTCACTGCCTTGGGCCCTTGGCTAATGCCCTGCTTGCGCTCCATCCCCTTGTTGGGTATGCTTATATGTCTATGTTGGCAAAAAAAAAACATTATTATATTATTGCCTATTCAGGCAAATGATAGAACTTCAATGATTGAATTGCCTCATTTCATTTGGAAGTTCAACAGGACTGTAACAAAACAGGCAATTATAATCGGGTCAGCCCTGTGAGGCACCATAGGCAGGGTACAAGTGTGTAATATGAGCAAGACACGCCACCATCTCCCTAAGCTTATTATCTGAAGGTGTGTCTGTCAGCTTTGTGTGCGAGACATATGGCGGCCAAATCCCTTTGAGGACTGTTACCTCATATCTTTGGACACAAATATTGCCGCTCCTGACACTAAACTCGCCTGTCAGAAAGACTACCCTCGCTCGTTTTACTATCTATGACCATCGGTTTGCTATTCTGGACACGGTGTAGAAAAGGTGAACGAGATCAACCGTGGCCACCCGCGGCCAAATAAATGTAGGCTTTTAGGATTAAGGATGTACTATGAACTACTAGAGCCTACTGTATAGGCTACGCACGGACCCACGCAACCGATTCCTAGCGGTGGAGTGAATAGTTTTACTTTCGTGAAGCAACAGGTGCATCCACGTGCAATACGGTTCTGGGCGTGACATGACCTGAATAAAATGTAAGCAGTTATTGTGATTCACTGTAACGAATAGTATCAAGCACAATTGCTTTCCCCTTAGAACTACATTGTTTCTAACAACTAGCTAGTAACGTTAGCTCAGAATTCGCTACTTTGTATCAATTTCATGCTACTCTCTGGCGCTTCCTTACTCAGGACCAAAGGAACTCTTAGATTTGTCATATTTCCATTAACCGTTTCCAGAAAATTACCTCTTTTTCATAATCTCTGTTATCCATTTGAGTCCTCGTCGCGTACGGCAGAGTTCTCTCCCGTTCATACAGAGCCACGGGTGCCTTGGTGAAAGGGTCCACAGGCGTCTTCAGACATGAAGTAACCAGGATGTTGTTGCGATGGTTACGCTGCATGGTAACGGCAAACCGTTCTCTTTTTATGAGCATCTAGCAACTACTGCCGCATGGAACTTCTGATACCAAGTCAGAGATGGATGCTTCGCCCTCACTGACTGTACCGCCACTTGACTTGCGGTGACCTCCGCCGAGCAACGACGCTGTGTGGCGAATCCAAGGAAGTGACAGTAATTATGGAGGTCAGGGAAGCTGTCCATGCTGAATTCTGCTGTGAATTGTATTGCCCACCACAGCAAATGACAGACCACCTAGGCTACATAAACTAATGTGCATGTGCTTTGATTGAGCATAAAAACAGGCATCTATTGAAATTACATCTTTTCTGTGTAATTTTCCATTTGCACCTCCATCCCAACCTCTCCTCATCAAATACTGAAATAAAGGAATCAAGTCTGTAAATAGTTTCTGCTTGCCCATCGTTGCCATTTATTGTACTGAGACAAATCAAATTCTTTTTAATACAAAAATGGTCCTTCCACCGGCCAACTATCATCATTACGCTGAGTTTACATGCCATCTCCTGAAAATCAGATTTAAGGATTAACCACTAATCAGTGTCAGACCAGTGCAGTTGGCTCATTGTCATCCAAGGCCATGGAGGTCAAACAGTTGTCACCACCACAGAAAGAAAACAGAAAACAAAGATATAAAAGAAAAACAAAAGTGCTGAAGTCTGTGGAAAAACAAAATGTGTAACGTTCTTTTATTTGATATTAAATTAGGCAAGAGGACAACAACTACAAGTACGCATGGCATCAGACATTTTTTGAAGGGGGTGACAGGGGGTGGATTCCTCTCTCGCAAGCACGTTCCCAAGACAGGAGTGTTGACATTGGTTGACCTCTGAAGTCACTCCTTATCGGGTGTTCACCTGCAAAACAAATAAATAGGCATTTTACTAATAATATTTTTTAGCAAGTAAGAATTCAAAACAAACGCTAACATTTGACAAGACCTCTCCCCGTTGGCTTTATGCTAGTTTCCATCAGAACACTCAATCTTCAAGGAATGGCCTGAGAAAACCTACATCTGAGTCAAGCATGTCAGCAAGTCCCTTCATTTATGATGACGTTATGATATTGCCAATACCAAAAACACACACGGACGGCTTTTCAATATGCTTAAATGTAATTATGTAAAAGCATACAGGATAATGTCTACGTTTAAATTACATTTTTAATTCCGAATTAACAATTCAGAATGAAATAGTTCCATCGAGTTCTCTTTGATCTTTCATTTACTGGTAATTGCGAATTGTGAAGTGTTTACATGACGTTCTCAAAGCGGAATTAAGCTTTATTCAGAATGAAAGGGAGTCAATTCTGAATTAAATGTCTCATGTAAACATAGCCAGTAAATAGGAGGGTCAACAGGAGACTCATTTAGGAAGTGTTGTCATGTGCAAGAATGAACCAGGGGGCGGAGTCGAGGGTTCTATGTGTTTTGGGAGGGCTCCACAAACTTCGAATTTAAAGGGACACTGTGCAGGAAATGGTCAAAAAGGGTACTACATGAACGTTTTCTAAGTAATAAACTAATATTTTCTACTATGGCCCAAGTACAGTCATTTTTGCAGCTAAAAATGTCTATTTCTGGAAATTCTACATGGCTGACCATGGAGAAGATCCCCCTTTTCATGTATGAAAAGTGCAATTTTCCCAGTCATAATGAATACTTAGAATTTGATGGTGGTGGTAAGTATTCATGAAAAAGGTAACATTAGTGAATGGGCAGCATGAATTCTAGAAATAAACAACTAAAAATCTCACACAGTGTCCCTTTAAACTTCGCATTTTGACACTTTTACTTTTTTCTCATTAAACTCAATGTTAAAACAATGTACAGCAAAACCGTGACAAGAATGAACTGACTCTTTTAAACGGCTCCTCCACGTGAACGAGTCACAGCTCTTTTCTGTTTTTTGTTCCTTCCCATTTTTCAAAGGTGGATTCACATTGAATAACAAACACTGTGCTGTGACTCTGTTCCCGTCGTTCATGAAGCCAATTGGAGCGGAGCCAATTTTGGTCCCCTAGGTAGGGGAAATTCTTTCTCTGCATTTATCCCATTTGGACTAGTGAATCACATTGAAGTACACACACTAGTCCGTAGCAGTGGGCTGCCTGCTGAGCGGCGCCCGGGGAGCAATGTGGGGGTTAGGTGCCTTGCTCAAGGCCACTTCAGCCGTGGTTCGGTCGGGCACTGAACCGGGAACCCATGGGTTGCCAACCCAGTGCTCTAACCACTGAGCCACGACTGCCCCAATACGTAGTAGGAGCCATTCAAAAGAATTGGTTCGTTCGAGCGTGTAACAACACCATTTAGAAAAGTCATAGCCATAGAGTGGGTACCCACCACATCGTCGATCTTGAGGATGCTGCGCACTGTCTCCGTGGCGAGGGTCAGGGCACTGATGGACACCAGCAGAGGCTGCACTACCAGCTCTTCCAGGATGTTGGATATGCCACCCTGAGAGAGAGAGAGAGAGAGAGAGAGAGAGAGAGAGAGAGAGCGCAAGTATGTGTCATTACTCATTTTATAATCGCAAAGTATATTTCAGGAAAATAGGCCATGAAAAACCGTTTCCATTTGTCAACACTGGGAAAATAGTTGCTGCATACGAGTATATGCTATTGAATAAATTGAATTTCTTTCTGATTAATAAAAACACCCAATAAAACAACTAACTAATTTGGATTCCTTCCGGCTATACCTTGCGGACATTGATGCCGGCGGTCTTCTCTCCCTGGGCGTGGCGGTTGCGCAGCTCGGTCACCGTGGAGATGGGGTTGAGTCCGGCGTTCTCGGCCAGTGTGGAGGGGATGACCTCAAGGGCGTCTGCGTAGGCCCGCACGCAGTAGGCCTCCATGCCCCCCAGGGTGCGCGAGTACTCCGCCAGCCGCAGAGCCAGCTCGATCTCAGGGGCGCCGCCACCTGCGATGAGGGCCCTATGATGAAGGACGAGGATGAGGATGGGAGATGGGAGAAAAGAACAGGGAGAGAAAATTGAAAGGAAATAATGTGAGAATTCATCCAGCAAGTGTGCATACTCTGCTGTCAGCTCCCGTCTTAGATCAATGAAAGAGATATTTAAAGGATAACTTCTGCCAATTTCGACATGCAGTTGAAATTCTCACACTACCCTGGACTTGTCAGTACCCGAAATGTTCGTTTTTCTTCCCCTCTGCCTTTTCTGGGATCCTGGTCATTGTAATGGGGGCAGAGTTTGTTTACGTTTAAAAAATAAAAATAAAAAACAACTTGATTTATTCTCAATAACATCAAAAAGGTTATGCAACATCAGCAGATAATATTTGGAGTAGGCATATGTCAAGATTTTTTTTTTTACAGGAGCGAGAGACATTTAGGACTGCATCCAGTTAAAAACTACTAACTAACTGCAATATAACCAACTAGGTAAAGTGGTGTCTGAAACCAAGCGTCCCTGGCAGTCCTGGGGTACTGACAGACAGGGATAGTAAAGAATCAGGTTTGTTTTATGCAGGGGGAACGACAGGGCAACACTACACAGCTGCACCGTAACTTAACCTGCAAGTCAAGAAAATGTTCAATGTAAACAAAGTCTGCCCCCATTAGAATAGCTCAGATCTCGGAAAGGGCTGAGCCGAAAAATGCAGCATCACCGGGAACTGACAAGTCAAGGGTAGCGTGAGCAATACAACAGCATACTGAAATTGGCATTAGTTCTCCTTTAAACGCAATTTTGCGTATTCCCTCAGCCTATTCTGCCCTACAAAGGCAAAGTCCAATAACTACGCCAACAATGAAACAGAAAAATGCCTTCAAAGTCTTGGTACATTAAGGTTGGATATTGTGGTTACTGGTTTTTTTTGCGAGGGCCTGCACAACTCTAAGGTTTCTTTATCAGCAGGTGCAGCTTTTCAGGGTCCTTTAAGTTACTAGTTGTCAAAAAGAAGAGCGCAACACTGCATCTTCACGATTTACCACTTTATTTTGGTGCTTTGGTGAGCACACCAAAATGAAGTGGTGAATCGTGAAGAAGCAGTGCTGCGCTCTTCTTTCAAGTTTATTTATTTAACACAGGGACAGCATATATTGATAGCATTTTTAAAATAAAAAAAATGCAAAAATATACAAGATTATAGTCGTAGGGCTAATTTCCTTTTTGATAACTCTTGACTGAAGTTACAGGAAATTTGACAGCAATATCTGTAAAATGGGACATATTTGGACCATAAGGCTGTGAGATCAAGGAGATGTAATGATGAACATTTTCAGTCTAAATTCAGTTTGGACACATAGTTACTCTACTTTGCCTTTGGACAGTAGTATTTATTTCCACCACTACTTACCTCTTCTTGACTAAGCAGCGGATGACGCACAGGGCGTCGTGGATGGAGCGCTCAGCCTCCTCAATGACCAGCTTGTTTGAGCCGCGCACCACGATGCTCACAGTCTTGCCTGGGTTTGCACAGCCCGTGATCTGAGGGACAACAGACATGTCAAATTAAGAGGATCCACTAGGCTTTGGTGTACAGCTTCAGTGTCTCAATGATGACGGACATAAAAATTATCGTAACTGTAGCCATTAACTTACATTTCAGACTGATATTTGTTGCACAACTTTACTGCATTGTAAGATAAAAGGTGTTACTGCTATCGTTGTTTTTATCATGCAAGTGACACTACAACAAAAAGAGACCTAATGAAAATGACCAAGAACTGTTGGAAGATGTAGGGGAGTTTGGAGGCTGGCCAGTGGTAAGGGGTTCACAGGGCCAGTACTATGATCCCCTGTTGCTCTGTGGCCGTGGGGGTCGGTGTGGGTGCAGCAGCATCATCTGTAAGACACAGACGAGCCGCTGCACCAGACATAGACGGACACTACACACACCACAAAGCCCACGGCCTGTCTTTGGAGTTTGGACACTGCTATGCAATGGACTGAAAATGACACAACATTCTGTAAATTTAAGCCACAAGAAGTAGATTTCTTTACAGCAATAAATGCCACAAAATGAAATATTTTGGAAATATTTTAAGTAATCATTTGCAACAACGTTGCTATGTCCATTTCTAGCTATTCAAAAAGGCGGACATGGAGAAGTATGAAATGTAATTTTCACAGTCATAATGAATAGGCTACTTGGAAGTTGATGGTGGTGGTAAATATTCGTAAGGTAACATTTGTGAATGGGCATCAGAGGCAGAGCTATAGGGAGGGCAATTTGCCCCTGGCCTGGGCCTGGGCCTTCCCGTATCGGTAGTGGTGGCCCTATTATGACGTTTTGGAGGCCCTATGGGGGGGCCCTATCAGTGTTCTGCCCTGGGGCCCTGTGTGCAACTGTTCCGCCACTGATGAGCATCATCAATTCTGGAAATAAAACTACTAAAAATATTACACAATACAGCTTTAACTGGACATCATCGTTGTCGTCGTCATCTGCTTACCTTGACGAGTTTGCCAGAGCCGTCCAGGCTGACCTCCTCTGCCAGCTCGGCGGTGCCCAGCATCTCTGGGGTGAACTGGTCGATGTGGGCAATGGGCTTGGTGCCAATGGTCTGGTCAAAGGAAGGAAAATGAATTCAAGATTCAAGATTAGTTTTATTTGTCCTGCAGGAAATTTGTCTTGGACAATTACAAAGCTGCTGCAACATACAACACATCACAAAAACAAACAAACAAACAAATCAAAAACACCCATAACAAAAAATTCAAAAGTGCAGTACTGAAGTGCATAGTGGTTATATCCATACATAGCATAGAATTAGTACAAGACTAATTCTGGTGAATTCACTGATTGAGAATCATTTACACTATACATAAACTGACAAGCGTAAAGCTTGTTTCATAAATGCATCGCTTTGAAATATAACATGCACTGCAATGCATTTACAACTCCTCTGCACAAATATCCTTGCGACCTTCAATTGTATTGTTTGTACACAAAAATAGACTTTTGATTAATGGGGAAGTGTTGGGGAGTTTGGAGGCTGACCAGTGGTAGGGGGTTCACAGGGCCAGTACTATGATCCCCTGTTGCTCTGTGGCCGTGGGGGTCGGTGTGGGTGCAGCAGCATCATCTGTAAGACACAGACGAGCCGCTGCACCAGACATAGACGGACACTACACACACCACAAAGCCCACGGCCAAACTCGGATACTGCTCGGCACAGAGAGGGTGTGAGACAGAAAAAAAGGAGAGTGACTGAGAGGAAAACAAGTCAGAATGAGAGTGGGGGCAGACTTGAAAAAAAAGAAAGAAAGAGAAAGAGGTAATGGTAAAGAGAGAGACAGACAAAGAGGGAGTGCAAGAGAGCAAATGAGGAAAACAAGACAGACACAGAATGAGAATGGGGTGCAGAGATGGGCATATGAGAGAGAGAGAGAGAGAGAGAGAGAGAGAGAGAGAGAGAGAGAGAGAGAGAGAGAGAGAGAGAGAGACAGAGAGAGACAGAGAGAGACAGAGAGAGAGAGAGAGAGACAGAGAGAGAGAGAGAGAGAGAGAGAGACAGAGAGAGACAGAGAGAGACAGAGAGAGACAGAGAGAGAGAGAGAGAGAGAGAGAGAGACAGAGAGAGACAGAGAGAGACAGAGAGAGACAGAGAGAGAGAGAGAGAGAGAGAGAGAGAGAGAGAGAGAGACAGAGAGAGAGACAGAGAGAGAGACAGAGAGAGAGAGTGACGAGAGAGAGTGACGAGAGAGAGAGAGAAAGAAAGGGAGATCCTGAGATCCTTAGGAGGACACCAACCTTGCAGATGAACTCGATCTCGTCCCTCTCGATCTCCTTGATGACCATGATCTTCATCTTGTTGAGGAAGTGCAGCGCCAGGTCGCTCAACGCATCCCTGGCAACACACACAAAACACCACAAAACATATGGGGCACCTAAGTCACGCCCTTCTACTTCCGATCTATGGGGCTGGAGCTCGCAAAATTTTGAATGCGAGTTAATGGAGCGAGTCAAGCTAAATCCTCATCCCGTTTGGCATGTGCTCCGGATTTCACATATGATGAAAGTGAATTTGAAAGGTTTGGATTTGCGTCGTAAGACCACTCATTTTCGGCACGCAAGAAACGTTTTTTTAGCTTTTGTGCAAAACTGTGTTGGAGACTACACGTGCGCCTCGCATATCTGACGTGAACCGAGGCACAGCCAACCCTACCGCTGCACCGTGGCTTAAGTGGCTGCACGTCGGACATGCGACGTCTGTTGTGTAGTCCAAATAATTACATATTTTTGCACACACACAACTCAAAAATCGCTTGCCAAGTGAAGTCAGTAAGCACACCATTGGTTGTTATTAATTCTGAGGCACAGCATATGTATGATCGAAGGGGAAATGCGAGGTGGGTCGGAAAATAGCTTTGATCAGTCCATTACAGCCCAGTCAAAAGTTTTTCCGTTGCCAGCCCCACAAGCCACCCGGAAGGGGTGGAGACTTAGGTGCCCCATTGAAACGGCCGAACCTCTAATACACCGGCAAATCTTTTAACAAAGGAAGAGTTTTGTTGCAAAACAATGTATCGACCATTTCTCACTTTTGCATTTTATTAACGGAAATGACTGTTCAGAAGTCCCACCACCTATGTATGAATTCTTGCCACTCAAATATTTTGAGAAAATACTTTTTTAAACAGAGGTAAAATGCATTTTACAAATAATGCAATGCAATGGAATGCCCAATACAAAAATGTCAATTTCCCAAAATGTTCCAAAATGGATACATGTCATTTTGCAATGAAAATCTTCAAAGGTAACTGCAAGAAAACGCAAAATTATCATGAAAGAGTAAATGCAAGTCAAGTAATGTCAGTAATGTAAGGGGGTTGCGAAACTGGCCAGTGGTGTAGGTCACTGGACCAGTACTATATCCCCCTGCAGTCAATATGGGGCTGTGAGATGGGTGTAGGACAGACCAAGCACCACATACACCATTGGACACACAGGCCACACACACCAAGGAAATGAAAAACAACAGGTCAAGTGCTATGACGATTCTTTGCTTGCATCTCCTGCGATGTATTACCTGAGGATGGACTTCTGGATGAGCAGGACGTTGCAGCCGGACTTCTTGATCTGCTTGACGAGGTTGAGGATGTAGGCCCTCTCCTCACGCAGCACGCGGTCCATCTGAGCATAGTCGGACACCACGATCTGGTTGTCCATCTGAGAAGGAAACGACAGAAGGGCAGAGATATGGTCAGATTTGTCCACAGAGACAAGTTGTTAAAAAGGTGCACTGGGTAGGATTGTGGCCAGAATGGGTGCTGCAATTATGCTGCTCATTGAAACTGTGCTGCCTATTCAATTATATAGGATCTTTTCATGAATATTTACTAAATAATAAACCAACATTTACTAGTATAAGTAAAGTACAGTACGTTTTACTGCTAAAAAGGTCCATTTCTGGAAATTCAAAATGGCGGACCATGGAGAAGATCCCCTTTTCATGTATGAAATTTGAATTCGAATTTGGTGGTGTGGTAAGTATTCATGGAAAAAGGTGACATTTGTGAATGGGCAGCACTTCTACAAATAAACCACAAAAAAATCTTTCACAGTGCACCTTTAAATAAAGTTGTAGGATAGACATAATGACAAAGTAAAAACAGTTAGAACTGTTGGGAGATGTTGGGGAGTTTGGAGGCTGACCAGTGGTAGGGGGTTCACAGGGCCAGTACTATGATCCCCTGTTGCTCTGTGGCCGTGGGGGTCGGTGTGGGTGCAGCAGCATCATCTGTAAGACACAGACGAGGCGCTGCACCAGACATAGACGGACACTACACACACCATAAACCCCACAGCCTTTTTTTTTTTGCCAACACAAAAACCAAGTTGCATGCTGACAGTACAAGTACCGGTACTTGCATATTGATATTGTTTCCTTATATCACTTACAAATACAGCACCTCAACGATGGCTGAAGAAACCATACAATTGCACAGGAATCGTTATTGCTTATGACCGACTTACAATTGTGATTATTTTTGCTGCACATCAGCAATGTGTTTTAAGACAGTAGATTTGGGAAGGTTTAGAAAAGCGATTGAATGTGTTAATTGCGTGGCACTCACGTCTGTCTTGGGAGGGGAGAGGCAGAACTGGATGAGTCCGATCTTGGCCTTCTCCACGCGGGATGTGCCGGAGTTCACCACCCTCTGGGTCAAAACCAGACCGTCCACCATCTCACAGTCGTCAATGGTCCCTCTGCCAAGAAAAAAATAAGAATATTGAAGTCAGGCTCAAGCTACACAATTACAGGCCCAATTCACAGCAGAAAAACCCCTTACGACATCCGGTGGTAGGTTAACCCCCAGGACCATTGCAAGCGATTGTCGGGCAAGTTTTCTTCATCGTGTGCAATGTTGTAAGAAAGAATTCTGCAGGTTCAAATGGGCACCAACCGCAAATCCTAGTGATCAAACACTGTTTGATATATGCTACTACAAATAGAACGTCGGACATTGTCTCTGTGTTTAACCCACCGTCATCCCTAATCATTCCACGTTGGTTACGTCATAAATAGTCGTCTTTGCACTTCTACAATTGCAAGAGAGCAGCAGGAGCAGCCACGACAGACACGCACAAAAAAAAACCACAAATCCACAGTTCAATTTCCATTCTTAATCCTTCATGAAAGCATACGATCAGTAATGTAAGAGGGTTGCGAAACTGGTCAGTGGTGTATTGCACTGGCCAGTACTATATCCCCCTGCAGTCAATCTAGGGCTGTGAGACGAGTGTAGGACAGACCGAGCACCATGTACACCACTGAACACACAGCCCACACACCAAGGAGGTTCATCCTAAGTGAGAAAGACAGTTGCAATTGCAATTGATACCAGGCATCATAATGGACTAAGAATTGCAAGTATATCAGGTCTCAAAATGGGTCAGGTCTCTTCAGTACTGTTTTCAGGCCGACCTGGGGTGAATTTCTCAAAACCAAAGTTGCTTACTACATTAGCTACTTTGTTGTTTTCAATGCATTTTCCCATTGGCAACTACCGAAGTTACTAACAGGCTAACAACTTCTCTTTTGAGAAACTCACCCCAGAACGGTGCCGCTGCCCGCACCACTTACATTCTGCACCAAAGTGCTTCCCTGCGAACCACCCGCATTCATACGGGGCTCTGAACTTTTCCACACGTGAATGCGTATTACCTGGATGAACCTACTGACGCCAGGGGCGCTGTGCCAGTGTGCTAAGCCCCCCCATATTTGGGCTTGCATGCGCACAGGGACCTAGAGTCCGACCGGGGTCATTTCCCAGCCCTCCCCCAACTCTCTCTCTCCCCCAATCTTTTCCTGTTTGTTCTCCACTGTCCTGTAATAATAAAGTCGTCACGGTTTGCAGAGAAAAAAAACAAGTATTGGTGCCATAAGTGAAGAGGACCATGCCGGTGCCCGTTCCCGCACTGGCTGGCATGCTCACGCCACAAGTCTGGGGATTCAGGAACCGAAAAGTTGTTTTGCGATGAGAACCAGGGGGAAAAAAAGGGTTATTTCTCTGCAAACCGTGGCGACAAAGTGGACATCTGCAGCTTCACCCCGGTAATAAATGGTCACATACAGAAACGTTTGGAGCATGGTATGAATGCAGGCGATTCGTAGGAAGCACTTATGTTCAAAACGCAGAAAAGGCCCCGTTCTGGTCGGCCAGTATCTGACCACTCTCCCTCAATCTCTTGGAGTCATATTCCTCAGACATCATCTGCTGCACTCCACTGTAACCTCTTTCTTACCCATGTGACCTTCAGAGCACCCTATAAAAGACGGCCAAAGCAAAAAAAAAGTCACCCTTGTAGTTCATCCCTTGTTCACTCACCCGAGCTTCTTGACCACGTTGATGTCCCTCAGGTCCACGGTGCTGGCCGTGGCAGGGTCGATGACCTTCATGACGGCGTCCACGCACATGGGGGCCAGCAGGCTGGAGTACTGCGATACCACCTTGGAACACAGCGAGGTGGTGGCGCTGTTGAGCAGGGTCTCGCGGTCGCTCAGCTGCACGGGGGTACTGATGGAGCTCAGCACCTCAACGCCCTGGTCCACAGCCTTCTGGAAGGACTCAGAGATGATGGTCGGGTGGATACCTAATAGATATGAGAGAGAGAGAGAGAGAGAGAGAGAGAGAGAGAGAGAGAGAGAGAGAGAGAGAGAGAGAGAGAGAGAGAGAGAGAGAGAGAGAGATTAGCACTTATTGTTGCCCTGGTCCACAGCCATCTGATAGGACTCAGATGATGGTCGGGTGGATACCGACAGAGGAGAGTAGCGATAAATGGATTGATCAAATCATAGATGGGAAAAGAGTGCATGCTGGAGAGAGCGAGACGGAGGGGAAAAATAGAAAAATTGGAAAGCAAGTAAGGGAACTTGAGAAAAAGATCCAGAGAAAAGATAATTGAGCAAGCAAAGTAGTTGGCAAAATGGGGAGGGAAAAAAAATCACATCTGTCAGAGGGAAAAAAAGAGCAAGCAACCCTAGATGTCAGATCATCTGAGGTTTTCATGAAGTGTGATATTGATGAAGTGTGATCCTGAATTTCCCCCTGGGGATCAATAAAGTTACTCTACTCTACTAGTAGTAATGTAAGGGGGTTGCGAAACTGGCCAGTGGTGTAGGTCACTGGACCAGTACTATATCCCCCTGCAGTCAATATGGGGCTGTGAGACGGGCGTAGGACAGACCAAGCACCACATACACCATTGAACACAGCCCACACACCACAGCAATATTATGCAGCATGGTGGTGTACGCAATAAAACCAACACAACCATTACACCAACAACGTGTTCGTTTGGGCTGTAGAGCAGTGTTTCCCAACCTTTTTTGTCTTGCGTACCCCCTAAGCCTCTTAGTTGTGCCATGAGTACCCCCTAATTAATTTTCTATATCATTTTCTCTGTCCTGATGTGGCTGCTCCATACATTTGTTATAATAATAACACTTTTCCAAGTACCCCCTGCAGTGTGCTCGCGTACCCCTAGTGGTACACGTACCCCTGGTTGGGAAACACTGCTGTAGAGCAACTTTAGGTCAGCATGAAACTTGACAACATTCCTTCATAACACAGTTAATTCACTTTGTGCAATATTTGATGTTTGCGCGAATGTTACGTTTACCTCTCTGTAACAGTTTGGCGCAGGATTCCAGGAGTGCTCCGGCAATAACCACCACAGACGTGGTGCCATCCCCAGCCTCAATGTCCTGAGCTTTGGATAGCTCCACCAACTAGAAACAAATATATGTTTGTTAAAAGCAGACAAAAGCACGCTTCAACCAAAAAAAAAAAAGTTCCAGTGCATGAATGTGTTAACTACAGTATGGGATATGATGACAGTCACTAACATGTGAATGCTACAAGGGTTTCTTCGTGTGCTTTTAGGTAACGCCTGAAACCAACTGCGATACGGAAGTTTAATACCATCAGCCAAGTGAAATGTAAACATAGCATGCATTTGGACTGCCCATTTGGGTGGAATTGCCAGAGCTGAAACTCTTACCATTTGTGCTGCGGGGTGGATCACTTGCATCTGTTTCAAAATGGTGGCACCGTCATTGGTAATTGTCACATCTCCTTTACCATCCTGGATCTGAGAAAGAGACAGAGGCAAGACCAGTTCATTCAAGACAATATAATGACAGTGACAACTGAATAAATACATTCAAATCGAGAATTAACAAACACAGGATTTTTTTTATATTTACCATTTTGTCCATGCCCTTTGGTCCCAAACTCGTCCTAACAGCATCTGCAACAGCTGTCAAACAAAGAAAGGGAGACTGTTACTACGCAAGCCACACCTTCCCATTTATGGGCATAAGCAATCCTTGGTCATCAAGAGATTTGTAGTTCATCAGCTGGTCGCAGTCACCAATAACTGCTTCGTTTAAAATGCATACAAAAGTCCACTCCCTTCAATTAAGAGTCAATAATGCACTGTGCAATGATAGCCAGTCGCTAGACGTTGCCAAACGGGTTAATCTGCATTATCCCATGGGCATGATGATGCAGAAAAGTGTTAGCCACACAACGAATGTATTTCATGACAAGACGAGACATTGCGGATTTGATCAGTCAAGTGACATAAATAGACCAGAACCTCCATGATATAAGTAACTGAACCTTTGAAAGGGTGTTGTGTGGTGTAATTATCTGAGAGAATCAGAGAGCGACGAGGCTAATCCGCTAGTTAGCATTTGACGGCTCAGCACAGCATCATCCCATTCAAACACGCATGAGATACGAGGGATGCTGCACTGTCACGGGAGCGAACTTGTACTTGTATTGCAAGTACATGGCGCCGATTAAAAATGTATTTTCTCCATAGCACCACATAAACACCAAGCATTACTAACGTACCTTTAGCGGCATTAATGTTACTGAAACGAATCTGTGAAGGCTTGTCACGGTCCACATACGCCCCTCCTTTGTTTTTGCCTCCACTCGGACCCCTTGGTGCTGCCATCAATTCGGGCATTTTCGCTCAAATGTGTGTAGTTACAGTCCTGAAGGATGTCTTGATGGAATAATCTCACTCCAGCCGCACTAAAGATTGAAATAGTGCAGGATGGGCTCAGATTCGGATGAGTGTCTCGATCCGACCAGAACCTTCCAGAGCCACCGGTTGCGCCAGAGAGATACGAAGGACCCTGGAAGGAGATTTGAGCGCGCATAAAGATGACGTTGTTAGCTGTCCAAAAAGGTGCCACTGAGAAAGCTGTGCACCAAATAATCCCTCAAACCACTTTATATGACATATGTTGTACCATTTAAAATCAAAGATGTTTATTTCAGTTGTGTTTCTCCCCGTTATACTAAACCATATATAGGCACCACATCCATATGAAATGTAAAAGTGATTTCTGAGGTTAATTTAGTCACTCGATTGCTCAGGTCTTGGGAGTTCCAACCAGACCTCAACAAGCAAGGCAATCATGCATGATGCTGTGAGGAGTTAGCTATGGCTAATATATTTTCATAAAACAGTTTTAGGCTTTTTTCTACCATATAATTTGGGTAAGTCCTTCATCTGTTATTCAAGGCGACAGCAAAAATGTTCGCTTTCAAATTGGACGCTTGACTCCCATTCGATAGGCAACTGCCTAGTATGTGACATGCTTGTCAAATGAATTACATGTAGGCTAGCTCTAACCACATTTCAGCTCAACTGTTTACTCACACTTAATGTCAAACCGTAACACTGCCTGAGTGTGTTTTCTTCCCTTCATTTTATCCGCATAAAGTGTAACGTCTGTACTAGCATGCATGTTGTTTCTGTTTTTTTCTCTCTCTAAATGATTTCTGTAACGTGCTCTCTTCATCTCCCTCTTTCATATGTGGTGATCAATACCAGCTGATTTGTGAGTAGCCATGTTGTCACTGAGGGAGAAGGACAAACCTATCATCAAGAAGCTGATGGATGCTGGGTGCTGTGGTCGCTGCATCCTGCGATTCTGCAGCATAGGCACACAGTCTGCATATCGACTCTCCACTGAGGTGAATTGTCTATTTTCTTATTATCAATTCCAGATAATAATTAGCAACTTCTGGTGGCTCACATTGACTCTAAGTTAATTATTTGTGACTTACTTTAATGTCATTGCAACTTGTCATTTTACAAAAATCTTCTCATTATAAGTTCAGCTAAAGGCTATTTTTATGTTTCCTTGCATGAAGGCATTGACATATTTCAAATGAATGTGTGCTCTGGAGAACTCTAGCTCCTTATCAGCGTTTTCACATTTTTTCCTGTTTTTTCCATCCCAGGCCCTCCAAAAGGAGCTCAGTTCTTTCATCATCAGCAATAAAGAGGACACACCAACACCACCACCACCACCACCACTGCAGAGTGAAACCAACTCTCACACGCCCTCCGATGATGATCCTCCCCCCAAGAAGATAAAGCTGGACCCAGACAACGGCAGTGAGAATGGAGGTCAGCAGGAAAGGGTTCCCATGGTAGCATTGGAAGCCGCCACAGCAGACAAGAATGGCACTGAAGATGGGGACAACAAGAGTGGCATATTGGAATCAAACAGGGTGACGTTGGAATCCACAGCAGATGGCACAGAGGGCACCATGGGTGTTGGAGGTGGTGGTGTCTGTGTGGCATGTCTTGGGGTATTACAGGACTTTTGCAGTCCCGAGTTCGCCAAAAAGGTACGTATGCTGACTTGCTGTGACTAATACACAAGTTCTTTTTTTGTCATAGGTCAATGATTTTTTTTTGTCTGTTAGATTTTGCTTTGTGTAAATGTATAACACCCACAATCCTAATGTAATGGAGTGATCATCAATAGGATTGTGGGTGCTCTGGGTTGCGTTTCCCAAAAACTCTTCAGTAGTACTTCACATCACCAAAAGTTTATACATGATGAAATAATAGAATTGGCCTACATACAATGTTTTATTCTGGTACATGCAAATAAAATGCTTGCGCAAAGTGCATGTGTAAGGTAAAATATTGTATTTATAAACTTTTAGTGATGATATGAGCCCTATTTCTGGTATATTGCCTAGAGGTCACCTCTTACTTAAGTACTACTTAAATGTTATTTGGAAACACTACCCTGGTGGTGGGGTCTGTTTTAAAGGTGGCTGCCTTCAATATAGGCCTAAAGTGCAGGGGGAAATCCAAGTTTGTGTTCATATTACGGCCCTCGGAGGACTTTTACGACCCTTGGAGGAATTTGAAGTGGCCCTTCGAATTAAAAAGCTTCTCCACCCCTGATCTCCTTATTCACTAGGATGGAGATGCAGATGCACAAGCATAAGCTGCACCTCTATAGCAGAGATTCTTTAAGTATATAGAGATATGCCAATGTAATAGGTTGCTATGGGCACCTAACATGACCAAGTTCCGGTCTGCCTAAAGGGGCGTGTCATAATACTCCTAGCATTGTATAGAACAGTCCTTAGGTCTGCCTAGGTCTGCCTAAAGGGGGATTTCCCCCCCTCCCCCTTGCAATAATAGAACCCGGAAACAATGGGCCAATGGAACCTCTCTCTCTCTACTCTCTCTGTCTATAATATTGTTTTGTTTTGTGTGTATGTGTAGATTTCCGAGACGGTGAAGTCTGAAGAATATGTGTTTGAGGACTTGGTGTTGTCCGTGTCGCTGCCAGCTCAGCTGTCTGTCAGAGAGGTAAGGCCACACATCTCCACTAAACTGACTTACAGGATCTTTCTTTTTGATCAAAATCGAAATAATCCAATGTGTTTCTCTTATCCTCTGTCTACCCCCCTTCTCTTTTCTTTCTCTCACGCTCTCGCTCGCTCGCTCGCTCGCTCGCTCGCTCTTGCTCTCTCTCTCTCTCTGGTGTTTCCCACCTCATCCTCAGCATTCTTGCTGGCTTCATGTGAAAAAGGAAGTCAGGTATGTCAGTTTACCTATTATCAATGAAGCGGCTACATTATGATAAATAAGCATGCACTTCATATGTATTCATTCTCACATGCATGTACAAATGAATGCATTTACGTATAGCAATTGAATGTGGGGTAGACTCTAAGGCATGTTGTGGGTTGGATATGTGGGCATCTGTGTGTGTGTGTGTACTGTACTTAACCCTGTGCTAATGTACTTCAAAAAATGTTGAAGGGAGAGCATAGATTGACAGATTGATGGATTTGAGGAGTGGGGGAGGTGGAAGGGCAACAAAAAAATGTTATTTGAACATTGTTACTGTTAATATTTCCTTTTCGTAATTTAGAAATGAATAAAGAACCATTGATCAAAAAATGTTGTATGCTATGATTATGTCCTCATATTCTCATCAAAAGTGTCTGCCAAGTGTAATGTAATGTAATGTAATGTATTCGCTCACGGTGCATCTTGCTATGTTGCCCACCAGAGAGAAGGCCATGGTCCTGGATAAAGAGGACGTCATCCATGTGAACAAGGCCTTCAAGTGGGCCATCCAGGGCACGCTGTCCCAGGAGCTCAAGAAACCCGTGGTCACCAGGGTAGGTAGTAGTGGTCACCATGTAGGTAGTGCTCACCAGGGTAGGTAGTGCTCACCAGGGTAGGTAGTGGTAACCAGCGTAGGTAGTAGTGCTCACCAGGGTAGGTAGTGGTCACCAGGGTAGGTAGTGGTAACCAGCGTAGGTAGTAGTGGTAACCAGCGTAGGTAGTGGTCGCCAGGGTAGGTAGTAGTGGTCACCAGGGTAGGTAGTAGTGGTAACCAGCGTAGGTAGTAGTGCTCACCAGGGTAGGTAGTGGTAACCAGCGTAGGTAGTGCTCACCAGGGTAGGTAGTGGTCACCAGCGTAGGTAGTGGTAACCAGGGTAGGTAGTGGTAACCAGGGTAGGTAGTAGTGGTCACCAGGGTAGTGGTCGCCAGGGTAGGTAGTAGTGGTCACCAGGGTAGGTAGTGGTCGCCAGGGTAGGTAGTAGTGGTCACCAGGGTAGGTAGTGGTCACCAGGGTAGGTAGTGGTCACCAGGGTAGGTAGTGGTCACCAGGGTAGGTAGTGGTGGTCACCAGGGTAGGTAGTGGTCACCAGGGTAGGTAGTGGTCACCAGGGTAGGTCGTGGTAACCAGCGTAGGTAGTGGTCACCAGGGTAGGTAGTAGTGGTCACCAGGGTAGGTAGTGGTCACCAGGGTAGGTAGTGGTCACCAGGGTAGGTAGTGCTCACCAGGGTAGGTAGTAGTGGTCGCCAGGGTAGGTCGTGGTCACCAGGGTAGGTAGTAGTGGTCACCAGGGTAGGTAGTGGTGGTCACCAGGGTAGGTAGTAGTGGTCACCAGGGTAGGTAGTAGTGGTCACCAGGGTAGGTAGTAGTGGTCACCAGGGTAGGTAGTAGTGGTCACCAGGGTAGTGGTCACCAGGGTAGGTAGTTGTGGTCACCAGGGTAGGTAGTTGTGGTCACCAGGGTAGGTAGTAGTGGTCACCAGGGTAGGTAGTGGTAACCAGGGTAGGTAGTGGTCACCAGGGTAGGTAGTGGTAACCAGGGTAGGTAGTGGTGGTCACCAGGGTAGGTAGTAGTGGTCACCAGGGTAGGTAGTAGTGGTCACCAGGGTAGGTAGTGGTAACCAGCGTAGGTAGTAGTGGTCACCAGGGTAGGTAGTAGTGGTCACCAGGGTAGGTAGTGCTCACCAGGGTAGGTAGTGGTCACCAGGGTAGGTAGTGGTAACCAGCGTAGGTAGTAGTGGTCACCAGGGTAGGTAGTAGTGGTCACCAGGGTAGGTAGTGGTCACCAGGGTAGGTAGTGGTGGTCACCAGGGTAGGTAGTAGTGGTCACCAGGGTAGGTAGTGGTCACCAGGGTAGGTAGTGGTGGTCACCAGGGTAGGTAGTTGTGGTCACCAGGGTAGGTAGTTGTGGTCACCAGGGTAGGTGGTGGTAACCAGGGTAGGTAGTAGTGGTCACCAGGGTAGGTAGTAGTGGTCACCAGGGTAGGTAGTGGTCACCAGGGTAGGTAGTGGTCACCAGGGTAGGTAGTGGTAACCAGGGTAGGTAGTAGTGGTCACCAGGGTAGGTAGTAGTGGTCACCAGGGTAGGTAGTGGTCACCAGGGTAGGTAGTAGTGGTCACCAGGGTAGGTAGTAGTGGTCACCAGGGTAGGTAGTGGTCGCCAGGGTAGGTAGTGGTCACCAGGGTAGGTAGTGGTCACCAGGGTAGGTAGTAGTGGTCGCCAGGGTAGGTAGTGGTCACCAGGGTAGGTAGTGGTCACCAGGGTAGGTAGTGGTCACCAGGGTAGGTAGTGGTCGCCAGGGTAGGTCGTGGTAACCAGCGTAGGTAGTGGTCACCAGGGTAGGTAGTGGTGGTCACCAGGGTAGGTAGTAGTGGTCACCAGGGCACGCTGTCCCAGGAGCTCAAGAGGCCCGTGGTCACCAGGGTAGGTAGTGGCATGCTTACAGGAGAATGTTGGTGGCCTACTTTACACTGTGTGTGTGTGTGTGTGTGTGTGTGTGTGTGTGTGTGTGTGTGTGTGTGTGTGTGTGTGTGTGTGTGTGTGTGTGTGTGTGTGTGTGTGTTAGTGTCAGAGAGAGAGAGAGAGAGAGAACAGTGTGCGTGGTTGCATTTTGATCTTGTGTGTACTGTATGTCAGTGCCTTTATTTGTATGCAAGTGTACAATTATTGCATAGCGTTATATCCATTCATTTTCATGCAAGGTATATGGCTGTATAGAATAAGGAAACGCAACATATTTTGTTGACCCCTTCCTCTGCTCTCCTGTGTGTTTAGAGTCCTTTCGAGGTGGCCGTTGGTTTCCTCCATCCAGACACAGATGCCGACTGCCATTTCCTGTAAGAGGCCTGTAGGGGGCGCTGAAATGTTTTCAATGCAATCTCAATCTGTGGGTGCGTTCCAATATGCGACCTTGCCTCCTCCACTTGCTTCTCTCCTCGTACCAGGAAGTAATATGTCATGATGACATCACTGACAACAGCATTATATTTCAATATCTTGCAAAAGCTCAATTGTAGAGTCTTTTTCTCATTTGCAATTGGGATGGTGAATGAAAAACAGTCCCTCAAAAGTTGTTTTGGCGGCTAGGCTGACAGCTGGGAAACTTTATCGTTTTCTCCACGGAGGAGGGGCCAGGAGGCGGGACGAGGAGACAAGTGCAAGTGGAGGAGGCAAGGTTGCATATTGCATTGCACACTGTATCTCAAAGTCAAGAATCCTGGCCTTGCTAGGACGTGAAATACCCAGTGATTGGATACTCTTTGGTGAACTTCACGGAGTATCCAATCACTGGGCGTTTTTACGTCCGAGCAAGGCCAGGATACTTGACCTTGAGAAACAGCCTTAGTTTCAAATCATTCTTCATGTGAATTAATACTGTAGTACAATGCACCATGACTGGTTATTGTTTATGCGATTTCTCTGTCATTTAGGGCAGAGGCCTGCTCTGACTGCTTTAAGCCAACGAAGAACAAGGAGGTGAGTTGTTGTTTTTTTTTTGTAAGGTTATCAAACTGTAATTCAAACAGAAAAGCCTAGGTCATTTCTCACTAAATATTTACAGATATGAAAGTGAGTTAGAACACAATGTTTAGAATGGTGATACCCTGGCATTCCTTGTAACTTGTGATGTCTTTGTGTTCTTTTCGATGTTCTGTCTCTACATATTGCAACACACCTACCAGACTGATCATGTTTTTATTAGTAGGCAAACCAGCAAAGTCATGCAAAAAGGCTGAGTGGGACATCTAGTGTTCTATATCGATGAGAACGCTATCACATGCCTTGATGTCCAACTTTAAAGTTGCACTATGTAGGATTTTGGCCTTGATGTCAGACATTACATAGGGGTGCACTATTGGCTCGTTTCCACTACACATATTTTCACGGCACAGCACACCTCGGCCGCCAACATTTCGCTTTTCGACTTGCGCTCAACTCGGCTCCCATCAGCTCCTAATCCAGCTTTCCGGCTGAAGAGATCTAAACGGTGTGCTGACTCCCAGCTCACTGATTGGTCAAGAGGCGTGACCTCGCGCCCCACGTCTTCACGCCGGGACTTTCATAAAGGCACCATAAGTAGAATTGTGGCCTTGATGTCCAACTTGAAAGGTGCACCATTTAGGATTGTGACCTTGATGTTCGACTTTAAAGGTGCTCTATGTAGGATTGTGACCTTGATGTCCAACTTTAAAGGTGCTCTATGTAGGATTGTGGCCTTGATGTCCGACTGTAAGAGTAAATGCATCCTCTCTTGTTCTGTAGTCGGTGTTCACCAGAATGGCCGTGGTCAAGGCCGTGGAACAGATCAGCGACAAGAAATTCCTCAAGTAAGTCAAAGGGAAAAAAGGATTTGAAGTCTTATTTATTCAATAATATAGTAACATACTGTACATAATTAGACATTACTGTAGTATTTTGCATTAGTAGTGCCAAGAGATTCCTCACGTAAGTCAAATAATGGCAATATGGTTTTTTTTTTCATGAATCATTTCAGCTAAAGCAAGCGTAGTCAACGAACACATAATTAAGAATATATACGTATATTACACGTGTGTAATGTGATGACTTGTGTAATATTTCGATTTGCTTCTTGTGCTTCAGAGAGTACCCTTCTCCTCCCACTAGACCTAAGGAAGCATGTGTCCCTCAAGACACGACGTGTCTACACGTCTCCGCCTTTGTTGCAGGTAAGTTTCCACCGGTATTATTGACATTTGTTTGTAACAGTCACCTCTCATCATGAAAGGCTGAAGTAAGCTTTTTGTGGATTGTTTATTGTTTAAAAAAATGAGTTTTTGAACGATTTATCAGTCCACGAATGTCATTGCGACACAACATTCTTTCCATGCAAATTTTCAGTTCTACAATGTGTTCAAAGTTTCGACGCAGTCGAGTTTTACTTTGATTTGTTGTTGCCAGGGCGATACAACAAGTTCTGCCGGACGCTGCCCCAGACGCCGTGGGTGATTGACGGGGAGAGGAGGATGGAGTCATCAGTGGAGGAGCTGATTGCTGCACCGCTGCTCAACGCCTTCAGATCAGAGAGTGAGTGGCAGACATGGAGGTGACATTTGTGGGGAGACGAAATGAAATTGTAGAGTGCGTTGCAATATGCGACCTTGCCTCCTCCACTTGCTTCTCTCCTCGTACCAGGAAGTAATATGTCATGATGACATCACTGACAACAGTATTATATATCAATATCTTTCTAAAGCTCAATTGTAGAGTCTTTTTCTAATTTGCAATTGGGATGGTGAATGAAAAGCAGTCCCTCAAAAGTTGTTGTGGCTAGGCTGACAGCTGGGAAACTTTATCGTTTTCTCCACGGAGGAGGGGCCGGGAGGCGGGGCGAGGAGACAAGCGCAAGTGGAGGAGGCAAGGTCGCATATTGCAACGCACTCGTAGTATTATGGGATGGTCAGTAGCAGGCTAGCAGTGATGTAGAGTCAAACATCCTCTACTAGCAGCAGGTAAATCATCTAAGAAAAGAGCCTGAAGTCCTCATTTTCTTAAGAAAACATGGACTCCAGGCTAGTAGAGGATTTACCTCTTAACCTAACATTTGGGTCTGGAAAGTCATGGAATTTTGTATCTGAATTAGAGCGGGAACCCTGTTGAATAACTATTTCCATGTCACACAAGACATTCATGGTTGTTTTCTTTTTTGGTGTTCAAGGTTTCAACTTCTCCTCATCGGGCAGAGAGGATGTGGACGTTCGAACCCTTGGCAATGGTAGGCACTCTAGCTTGAATCAATTTCAGTTACTTTTTGAATGGTGTATAATTCATTAATCTAGGCATACAGTCCTTATTACATCGTTAGGTGATAATTTATTCAATCAAACTCTTACCCATCACCGTAAATGTCCAGTATCAGCTTTTCTTAATACTTAATTGTGTTCATTCAGTTGGTACATTTTCAAGTCCATAAACAATCATGGTTACTAACTTGGGAACACATTTTAGTTTTTCAATTTTTTTACCCCCTTATGGGCAGTATTAGCTTTTAGTGTTCATTTCACTGATTCACTGATGCGCTATCTACTTCTTCCTATAGGTCGTCCATTTGCTATGGAGCTGCTCAATCCCCATAGAGCACGCTTCAACAGGATGGAGATCCGGCGGATACAGGAGGTGGGTTTACCCGCATCGTGCACAGTTGTACCAAAGAAGGTGGATCTAACAAGAAGCGTCATTTTGTTTCTTTTCCGGTATCCACTTTATGTCGGGTGAACGCCCCTTTAGGAGACCTTCGGTTAGGAGACCTTCGGAGTCCTGAGGATGAGAATCAATGAAGTCCCCTTAGCGCTGTAGATGGCAGTAGCGCACGTCTTGCGCAAACACCTCAAAAAGAGAAGAAGAAGTAGGGGGCAACGCCCCCTTAGGAGACCCAACTTGAGCACAAGCTTTTGCATTGAGTGGGCGTGTTTTGCGATATCTTGGTTTAATTCAGTATTTTTGGTTGTACATTCAGATAACTAAGCCGTGGCATCGTTTCATATTGAGATTTACTTTTTCATAAAAAAACTAGAAGCACTCAGAGAGCGCAGACCTCCGCCAAGGAAGCTGCTTGATAGAACATTTAACTAGGTTACAACCTAAGTCTTTCCGCCTTCTTTTTGTGGAGTTCCCACAATTCAATTTCTGGTCACTAGGGGCGTCTAGATTTATAGGCCAGTAATGGAGAAGAATCTTTCAAAAGGTCCTGGTTCCGGTTCGTGATCCGTATCACCACCAGAATTTAATCACTTGTTCATTGGGTCATTACTAACAACTCCACAAAATTTTGTCCAAATCCGTTGATTCGTTTTTGAGTTATCCTGCTGACAGAATCTTTTCAAAAGTCCTGGTTCCGGTTCGTGATCCGGATCACCACCAGAATTTAATCAGCTGTTCCTTGGGTCATTATCAACAACTCGACAAAGTTTCGTCCAAATCCGTTGATTATTTCTTGAGTTTTGCTGCTGACAAACAGACAAACAAACAGACAGACAGACAGACAAACCAACGCTAATGAAGAAGAGGAGAGTGCTGCATAACTGCTTGAAGAAAAAACAAGTGCTCTTCAGAAAGGACATTACATTACATTACATTACATTGCATTTGGCAGACGCTTTATAACCAAAGCGACTTTCAAAAGAGGACATATTCAAGCCAACATCACAAGCAAATACAATGTGCACAGGAGATATACAGAACAACAAGTGCAGTTGCAGAGGGGTTAGTTAGGGGCCAAGCAGCGAAGCTGGCGAAGGCCCCTAGTGTTTTAGTTCCCTCATTGACTCCAGTCAAAATTCTTCTCCCTCTGCAAGTCTATGGCAGCCCATAGAACCTTACATAGGAAAGTTGTGAAAATTGGCACACATATTCGAGGCAGCATCAACATTACCCGCAGCGATTTATAGGTCCCCAGGCCCAACGCTCTAGCGCCACCAGCAGGTCAAAGTTGCAGGTACATTTCTGCTTGTAACTTTTGAACCGCTGGTCCAATTTTCAAAAATGTGGTATCCCTGGAGTCCTTGGCCCAAGACAAATCCGAGAACTAGTGATGATATTGTACCCTGCGTGTATAGTTTTCCCGCAATTTTGAATTTTGTAAAATTCAATAAAAATGCTATTTTTCCCGCACTTTTTGATCAATTCGCCCGAAACTTGGTACATAGTATCTCTGGACTGAGCTACACATGGGGTCTCAAGGAATATTGGATATCTTTTATCGTTTAGCCGTGACAGCCAATCAAAATTGTCGTAAAAGTGGCAAAACAGGAAGTGAGGTCATATCTCAGTAACCGTTTGTCGAATTAGGCTAGGATTCTTTACACACACAGAAGTCCATCCCATGACCCACCACAAAAAAAAATCAAATCCCCAGCTCAAATTCTGTAGCGCCACCAGCAGGTCAAAATTTTAGTTACATTTTTGCCTGTATCTTTTTAACCGTACTCCCAATTTTCAAAATATTGGTACACAGGTCATCTTCACACTATGTTGCACCCAGGTATGGATTTTCGTAACGATTGAAAAAACTATCAGCTCACAGCAACCATTCAAAATTGTGGAAAGAATGGAGGGATTTTTCTCATCTCTCTGTCCCCTTTGCCAACGGCACCTGCGCACGTTCACTGACACCATTCTCAGCAGGGGGTCTCTGGACACACAAGAGACGAGAGCTTAGGTGTGTGCGTAGTTCTGCTATTGCTCTAGTGTCAACCAAAGCCCCACTGCCCCAGCCCCTGCACATACCCCCCCACCCCCCACCCCACACACACAGACAGAGGGAGAGGGAGAGGGAGAGGGAGGGGGAGGGGGAGAGGGAGAGAGAGGGAAGGAGGGAGGGAGAGAGAGAGAGAGAGAGAGAGAGAGAGAGAGAGAGAGAGAGAGGAGAGAGAGAGAGAGAGAGAGAGAGAGAGAGAGAGAGAGAGAGAGAGAGAGAGAAGAGAGAGAGAGGAGAGAGAGAGAGAGAGAGACCATTGTTGTTCTCTCGGTTCCTCTGTCTCTCACACACACACACACACACACACACACACACACACACACACACACACGTTACTTCTATGTACACCAATTCCTCAGACCAGTCTCTCAAAAGACTGGCCAACATTACATTGCAACCTATAGGATTCTTATGTTTAGGATTTCAAAGACCATATCTATTTTCAGTAGGCTCCTGATTCTTTTCCATAATATTGTATGTCATATAAACAATTTTACTAAATAGAATGATCACAGAGGATTATAATTGCTGTCCAAAAAGCAAGCCTCTCAAGTATAGAAATTACTTGCTGATATTTTATAGACTAATTTGAGAGGGAATGGAAATGTGTTACTCAATATAAATCAAGGGCAGCACAGGCCCTGCCGTGGCCAACTGGTAGGGCACTCGTCTATCATGCGGCTGACCCGGGTTTGATTCCCAGCCCAGGTCCTTTGCCGACCCTCCCCGTCTCTCTCCCCATTTTCCCCTCCAAGGAATGCACCCCAACATTGGCGAGATTTGGGCCAAAGGGGGCGCTACAGTTCCTTCTGTTGCCGTGGCAACTTTGCCAAGTTTACTGCTTGGCCCCGCATTGCTGCTTGCAATTATTTCACCTTTCTTCTCCGACTGTAAGTCTATGGCAGCCCATAGAACCATACGGTCGAAAATGCTGAAAATCGGCACACGCGTTAAGGACTGGCCCAGAAATACCCACAGCAATTTTTAGGTCCCCAGACCCAACCCTCTAGCGCCACCAGCAGGCCAAAGTTGTAGGTACATTTCTGCTTGTAACTTTTGAACCGCTGGGCCAATTTTCAAAAATTTGGTATCCCTAGAATCCTTGGGACGAGACGAATCCAACGTATCCTATGACGTCATTTTCCGCCTGGATAGTTTTCCCGCCATTTTGAATTTTGTGAAAATCACTAAAAATGTATCTCCTCCCTCAATTTTTTACATTTTTTTCTGAAAATCGGTATATAGCATCTTTGGACTGAGCCTCACAAAACTTATGCCTTCAATTTTTTATATATTTTATAGTGTGGCCGTGACAGCCAATCAAAAACGGCCTGAAAGTCGCCAAACAGGAAGTGAAGTCATATCTTGGGAACCCATGCTCACAATCTTCTGCAAATTGTCACAGACATTCTTGTTCATGCCATCACCCACCAAAACAAATTTCAGGTCGCTAGCTCAAAATGTCTAGCGCCACCAGCTGGTCAAAGTTTTAGCTACATTTCTGCCCTTAACCTTTGAGCCGCACGCTCCATTTTAAATCTGGTGGTACCGTAGAAATCCTTGGGCCAAGACGAATCCAACGCAGCCTATGACATCATATCTGCCATAATTGAATGTCCGCCATTTTGGATTTGGTGAAAATCAATAAAAGGCTCCTCATCCTTCAAATTTAGTCTGATTTTCACAAAACTTGATACACATGATCTCTGGAGCACTCTGAAGAGATCCCTAAAGGGGTTGTATTACATCTTTTACCGTTTGGCCGTAACAGCCAATCAAAATCCTCCAAACAGACGCCAAACAGGAAGTGAGGTCAAATCTCAGATACCCATGGTCAGAATCTTTTGGTAATCGTCACACACATTCTTGGCTATCCCATGACTCCCCACAAGGACTTTCTGGTCTCCAGCTCACTCATTAGCGCCACCTGCAGGTCACACATCAAATTTCAAGGTTTATTTCTGCTTGTAAAAATGAACTATGCGTTTCTCTGACAGTCTGCCTGCTCAGCTCTTTCTGTTGCCATGGCGACTTAGGCGGACTTACTGCTTGGCCCCGCATTGCTGCTTGCAGCTATTTTTATTTTTATTTTTATTTTAATTAAAGAGTAAATAACGAGTACACACACACAAACTAAACTAAACTAAACATCATGACAGGAGTCTGCCCTGGGGCAAGGCCAGTTCAAGCATTAGTCTAGTAGATTCTCTTGAAAGAGGAAGGTCTTCAGTTGTTTCTTGAAGGCTGCAAGAGATGTGCTTAGTCTTGCTGCCTCTGGGAGACCGTTCCACCACTTGGGTACCACAACGGAGAACAATCTTGACTGGGAGTACCTAGAGCGACTGGATGGCAGAGCCAGACGGCTTGTGCTGGATGAGCGCAGTTCTCTTCCAGTAACATAGGGCGTTAGTAGGTCCTTCAGATAAGCTGGGGCCGTTCCTGTGATGGTTTTGTAGGCAAGGGTCAATGCCTTGTGCTTGATCCGGGCGGCGATCGGTAACCAGTGCAACTCAATAAATAGAGGAGTAACATGGGTCCTTCTGGGTTGATTGAATATCAACCGTGCCGCCGCATTCTGGATCATCTGCAGAGGTTTTAGCGCACAAGCAGGTAGGCCTGTCATGAGTGAGTTGCAGTAGTCAACGCGGGACAGGACAGTGGCCTGCACCAGTCGTTGTGTAGAATATTGTGTCAGCACAGGTCTGATATTCCGTACGTTGGACATCTGGAATCGACAGGTCCGGGTGACTGAGTTGATGTAGTTGGAGCATGACAGCTCATCATCAATCATGACGCCAAGGTTTTTGGCGACTTTGTTTGGGGTCACGATGGTGGAGCCTATCTTGAGGTTGATGTTGTGACTGAGCGACTCTTTAGCTGGGATCACCAGGAGCTCTGTCTTGGCCAGGTTCAGCTGTAGGTGGTGGTCCTTCATCCATGTTGACAAATCGGTGAGGCAGGCAGAGATGCGTTCCGAAACCGTGGTGTCATCTGGATGGAACGACAGGTACATCTGGGTGTCATCAGCATAGCAGTGGTAGGAGAACCCATGTGTTTGAATGACACGTCCCAGGGAGGAGGTGTATATTGCAAACAGAAGGGGTCCCAGCACTGATCCTTGGGGTACGCCTGTGGAGAGGGTGTGAGTCGTAGACAGTTTCCCTTGCCATGACACACTGAAGGTGCGTCCAGAGAGGTAGGAGTTGAACCATGAGTGGACAACGCCTGTGATTCCCATGGCTGTGAGTATCCTCAGGAGGATCTTGTGGTTGACTGTTTCAAAGGCTGCAGACAGGTCTAGTAGGATGAGGACCGAGGATAGTCCTTCCGTTCTTGCAGTCCTTAGAGCTTCAGTCACTGAGAGTAACGCAGTTTCAGTTGAATGTCCGCTTCTGAAACCAGATTGTTTTGGGTCCAGTAATCCGTTCTGGTTTAGGAAGTTGGTGACCTGCTTTGCAACTGCCCTTTCTAGCGTCTTGGATAGGAAGGGAAGCAGTGAGACAGGTCTGTAGTTTTCGACATGAGCAGGGTTCAGTGTAGGCTTCTTCAGTAGTGGTGTCACCCTTGCTTGTTTGAAGGCGGAGGGGACAGTGCCGGAGGAGAGTGAGGAGTTCATGATGGATGTGATTGCTGGGACCACTGTTTGGGCAATGTCTTGAAGAAGGTTCGTGGGCACTGGGTCCAGTAGGCAGGTAGTGGGACGGCTTCTTGTGATGAGTTTGGAAATGTCTTCTTCAGAGAGCAGAGTGAATTCTTTAAGTTCGAAGAGGGGATGTCTGCGCTTCAGCCTTGGTGGTGCTCACCGTCGAGGACAGCAGTATAAAGACAAGCTGGGCTACTTCACAGTGACTAGACCCAGAGATGACTGGAGCACTCAGCAACTTTTTTAGAGGTTTTTTATTTTGGTGCACAAAATGACTGACGTTTCGGCGCACCTGACTCTGAGGAATGACCCGGCGGACTCTGAGGAAGGCGCAGGTGCGCCGAAACGTCAGTCATTTTGTGC